>NC_064621.1:579898200-580201230 GCF_023898315.1 Schistocerca nitens | reverse complement strand
GTAAGTCTCTCTAGACCTGCCGTGTGGCGGCGCTCGGTCTGCGATCACTGACAGTGGCGACACGCGGGTCCGACGTATACTAATGGACCGCGGCCGATTTACAGGCTACCACCTAGCAAGTGTGGTGTCTGGTGGTGACACCACATTCCTCCCCCGCAAATCGGCGTACGGTTGTGTTATAAGGCTTCCGCCCGCCGTGGGGAGGACCCCATGTTGACGTATGCGACGAGGTGGGGAGCCTAACAACAGGCGAGGCTGTGCCACCCGCACCATTCGGTCCGAGGGGAGCTAGGAAACGCCCGAAAACCTAGTCCTGGGTGCACGCCAACATGCGGTGTATGCGCCCTTAGAGAGACAGGAGGGGCCGAAGGGTCGACCTCCATCGCGTCGGGGTACCCGACGGGCGAAGACGCCATCTGGTCCAGAGCGCGCAAGATTTCCACGTCGGAGGACAGCTGGTCACGGGAAGCGACCGGCGGCGCGTGACCCAGGGAGGCGCCCGGCGGCTGCAGCGACGCGTCCACTGCGGGCGGCCCCGGCGGGAGGAGAGGCGGCGGCGGCGGCTTGTCGCCATGGGGCAAAATTGAAGGCATAGTCGGTAACACCTGGGGATGAGGCGAGTCAGTAGATGGGTCCCCAGGGCGCTGACGTGACGGCACCGTCGCTGAAAGCAGACGGGGAGCGGCAGAACCCGTGCGACGACAGAGGCGCAGCTGATTGAGATGCCGACGCACCTCACCAGAGGCCCCCAAAACCAGATACATAGCGCGGCCGAGGCAGCGAAGAATGCGCCCTGCGAGCCAACGCCGTGAACCTCGATAGTTGCGATAGTAGAAAAGGTCGCCTGGGGCAAAAGCAGGTGGCTGCCGCTGCACAGGAACTTGATGCGGCGGATGCAGCAAAGACATCAAGGTTCGATGAGGACGACCGTGGAGCAACTCAGCCGGCGAGCGACCATCTCGGGGCTGAGAGCGATACGAGGACAAGAAGAGCAATAACTCGTCCTCCCGAGAATGCGACTCTTTCAGCTTCAACATCTGTGACTTGAAAGTCCGGACCAATCGTTCAGCAGCACCGTTTGACTGAGGTGAAAACGGCGCGGATGTCAGATGTTGAATACCATTGGTCTTGCAGAATGACTGAAATTCTGCGGACATGAATTGTGGGCCATTGTCAGAAACAATAGTCTGCAGAAGACCTTCAATGCAAAAGATAGCAGACAACGCTTGGATGGTGGCAGATGACGTCGTGGAAGACATTCGGACAACAAAAGGAAAATTACTGAAGGAATCGACCACAACCAACCATCGAGCATTCCAGAATGGACCAGCAAAATCGATGTGTAAACGTCGCCAAGGGGAAGTGGCTTTCGGCCATGCAAAGAATTTCCGCGGTGGTGCAGAATGTTGTTCAGCACACGCCATGCAAGAAGAGCACATATTCGTAATCGCAGCATCGATTCCGAACCAAGTACAGTGCTGACGAGCAAGTTGTTTCGTTCGCACTATACCCCAACGTCCTTGGTGGAGAAGCCGTAAGACAGAGGACTGTAACGAACGTGGGACCACGACCCTGGACTGATCATTATCAGAACGCAACGGCAAAACACCACGTCGAACAAAAAGTCTCTCCTTGTGAGCAAAAAATCGGCGAACCAACGGATCCTCGATCCGTGACTTTGACAACGACCATTGCGTAGCAACAAAACGCAAAACGGTAGCAAGGACAGGGTCAGCAGCTGTGGCAGTAGCTACACGACGAAAATCAATCGGAAACGATTCGAACACGTCATCGGTTTCCGCATCAATGAACATGCAAGCAAGTTCGGAAGAATCGAATTCTCTATCCTCAGCAACAGGCAAACGGGACAACGCATCGGCGTTTCCATGCTTAGCAGTGGACCGATACAAGATATCGTAGCGGTACTACGAGAGGAAAATAGACCAGCGAATGAATTTCTGCGCTGTACGTGGAGGTACAGGCTTGTTCGGATGAAAAAGCGATGTCAAAGGTTTGTGGTCTGTGATGATGGTAAAGTGACGACCATACAAGAAATCATGAAACTGAGTAACACCAAACACGAGAGCCAATGCTTCTTTCTCGATCTGAGAATAATTTCTTTGCGCAGACGAGAGCAATTTGGACGCAAAGGCAATAGGGCGATCATGCGATCCATCTTTGTGCGCAAGCACAGCACCGATCCCGAAATCCGATGCATCTACCATCAACAAAAGGGGTTTCTGGGGATCGAATGGCGTAAGGCAAGTATTTGAAAGCAACGCCGATTTCAACTGGCGAAAGGCGCGTTCGCATTCCGTCGTCCAGACGAACGGAACACCTTTACGGCGTAAGCGATGAAGCGGAGCTGAAATGGAAGAGGCATGGGGAACATATTTATGATAATATTTGATTTTTCCCAGCACACTCTGTAGCTGCTTCAAATTCTGCGGCGAAGGCAAGTCTTGTATGGCACGGAAGTGCTCTGGACCGGGGTGTATGCCTTGGGCATTGATTACATGTCCCAGATAGGGTAAGTCACGAGCAAAAAACACACATTTGTCCTTCCGCAAGTGAAGACCATTTTGTCGCAAGACCTGAAATAATGTTCTGAGATTGGCTAAATGTTCTTCTGTCTTTCCGGAGATCACAATATCGTCCAGATAGTTTTCTGCAGTAGGGACCGACGCACAAACAGTTTGCAGATATTGCTGAAACAATGCAGGGGCGTATGCACACCCGAATGGAAGTCTTTTAAATCTATACAAACCAAGATGCGTGTTAACCACCAAAACGTGCTGGGATTCTTCGTCCACCGGTATTTGCAAGTACGCATCTGCGAGGTCCAACTTCGAAAAATATTTACCCGGGCACAGTTTGTCAAAAAGATCTTCCGGGCGGGGTAAATGATAAGTTGCAATCACTAGTTGTGGATTCACCGTTGCCTTGAAGTCCACACAAAGTCTCAATTTTCCGGAAGGTTTTGGCAAAATTACTAAGGGTGATGCCTAGAGAGAAGCCTGCACACGTTCAATCACACCTTGTGATTCCAAATCGTGTAATGTTATTGCGACCTCATCACACAATGCGTGGGGAACATTGCACGCTCGGAAAAATTTCGGTTGCGCGTTTACTTTCAGTTCCAAATGTGCTTCATAGTTCTTAGCGCAACCAAGGCCCGGTGCAAAAATGTCAGCAAATTCTTCACATAGACGAGAAACACTGGCTGAAGGCACAGTCTGGTTCACTGATAGGACCTGATTGACTATAGACAAGTTAAACAACTGAAATAAATCTAAACCAAACAAGTTCACTGCAGAAGAAGAACGAAGTACATAAAATGACACAAGTTTTGTTTGTCCCTTGTATGTTGCAAGAAGGCTGCACTGTCCTAACACAGGGATATACTGACCGGAATAAATATTTAACTGAACATTTGCGGCACGCAATGGAGGTGTGCCCAGTTGTTTGTACGTGTCGTTATTGATTAGTGAAACTGCAGCTCCGCTATCGAGCTGGAACGGTATGACCTTGCCATGAAAGTCCAAATCTACAAAAAGTTTATTGTCCTGCTGACGACAAGAGCGACTGTCTTGTGCAACGTGAACTGACAATGGTACAGAATCACTTGCGACTTGACAGGATTTCCTGCAACGTCGACGCACACTTTTTGTGGGACGAACACAGTCACTGTTAGAGAGAGTGGCACTGGGCGGAGTGGAATTAACTACATGAATTTCCATGGGCGAAGGGTCACGAGCCGGAGTATTCCTGGTTCGATTCCGATTCCGATTCCGGCGCGAAGCAAAGGGCCTGGAATGGTTGTGAGTGTCCAATCTGAGCTTTTTCTGGCAAACACTCTGAACATGTCCTTTTTTATTACAGAAAAAGCAAATAGCTTGGAGTGACGGGCAATTCTCACGCGAATGTCTAGTAGCACACCGCGGGCATGACTTTAGCACTACATTTGCTTGCTGGCGCGGCACACGTTTTGGAAAGCTTGGCGGCAGCTGCGCGGATGGGCGCGAGGGCTGTTTACCATTCCGTGCAGCGTGCCCGGCGGGCCGGTTAATGTGACACACGGCTGGCGAAGTTTCAAATGATTCCTGAGCAAAGTCAAGTGTGTCTTGCCTATCCAATATGTCTATCACTTGTTGAAGGGAGGGACTGACTAGTTTCAAAATCTGTTCCCTGATACGAACATCAGAAGCGTTCTGTGCAAATGTATCACGCACCATAGTATCTGAATAAGGGAGTCCACATTCACACTCAAAAGCACAATCCCTAGTAAGGCCTTGCAAAGTTGCAACCCACTCCCGATTAGTCTGACCGGCCGTACGTTTTTTACAAAAGAACGTATACCGTTTGGCAACTACATTGACTGATTCCTTGAAATATGCATCTAATGTAGACAAAATTTCGTCGTAGGACAGAGTTGCTACGTCACGTCGGGGAAATAATCTCACTATCACTCAGTACGTGTGCACTCCGATGGATGCTAACAAAAAAGGCTGCCGCTCGTTACCTTGAATTCTGTAGGCGGCGAGATGGAATCCAAAGTGTCGTGACCACTCCGTCCAGCTTTCCAGTGCCGCATCAAAAGGACGAAAAGGTGGTGCAACTGCATGTTGTGGCTGCAGTAGCGGTGGAGCGGCGGCGGCCACATCGTTTTGCAATGCACGTTGACCCTGGACGAGCTGTCCAAGGGCATCCAATAACGCCTGCGTCTGCTGATTCTTCAAGTGATAAAATTCGGATAGTACATCCGGAGAGTGTGGCGAAGCCATGACACAAGTAAATTAAGGCAAGATCAATTGGTACAAACGCGATTTAGCTCGTCGCCAACTGTAGTGGCGTAGCAAGACAGCCAAGCCACTCGGAGGTAGCCGAAAGGCACGCGTTAAGCTCACGCAGATTGGCGTGAGGTCTGGAACAAGGTAAAGTAATTATCCTATAAAGAAAAGAATGTAGTTCTTGGAATACTTAACTTTAATCCACAATTGGAGAACATCGCTCTCGTTTAGACATTATTACACTGAATATAAACTGGTAATTGCGCCTTGCTAGGTCGTAGCAAATGACGTAGCTGAAGGCTATGCTAACTATCGTCTCGGCAAATGAGAGCGTAATTGTCAGTGAACCATTTGCTATGAACGTCGGCTGTACAACTGGGGCGAGTGCTAGTAAGTCTCTCTAGACCTGCCGTGTGGCGGCGCTCGGTCTGCGATCACTGACAGTGGCGACACGCGGGTCCGACGTATACTAATGGACCGCGGCCGATTTACAGGCTACCACCTAGCAAGTGTGGTGTCTGGCGGTGACACCACAGTTATCTCCACCATTTGCATTCGTCTTCAAAGTAACTCGATGAAATGTCACTCTCCGTTGGATTTTCAGTGAGTTTGGCCACCGATTTCAGGTTTGACTATAACATCTCAGAATTCCTATTCCTGTAATCACTAACACTAAAGCGATGGACAGTGCTGAATATCGTTTCCTTTAGAAATCGCCGAAGTCAACGTTCACTCCATACGACTGTTTTGTCAGCTGGCAGAGATTGCAGCACACTGTTACTGATGCGACAGGTCGACTCGTTAGTCATGTTCCCCTGGTATCCACCGTCTGTAAAGGCTAACGGAGGTGACACGCATAAGGAGGGGCGTTCAAGAAATAATCCAACATACTTTTTTCTAAAAATAAGTTGGTTGTATTCAGGAATCCGATATTCCATATTATTTCTCACTCTTGTATCTACGAAACCCTATTTTTCACCGTGATCTCCTTTATTGTCACGGCCTTACACCACCTTACTGGGAGTGCCTGTATGTCCGCATGATACCACTCGACTCGGAGACAACAACTTGAATCATCAATAAACTCCCCATCACCCACATACTGCTTCCAATGGAGTGCATCCTTCATTGGCCACACAAACGGAAGTCGGAAGGTGTGGGAGCTTGGTTGTACAGTGGATGAGGAGGCACGGTCCAATGAAGTTCTTTGAGCTTCTCTCGGGTCCGCAGATTCGTGTGAGACCTTGCGTTGTCATGGAGAAGGAGAAGCTGGTCAGCAGTTTTGTGGCGACGAAAACGTTGTTTACTCACTTTCCTGAGGGCAGCACAGCACACTTCAGAGCTGATCGTTGCACTATGAGGGAGGACATCAAAACAGAATAACCCCTTCAGAGTGCCAGAAGTCCGTCGATAGAACTTCACCGGCTGAGGGCGCGCTTCGGACTTTTTCTTAGGAGGAGAGCTGGTATGGCGCCACTCCATGAAATGCCGTTTTGTTTCCGGTCCGAGATTATGAGCCCGTGTTTCATAACCCGTGACGATGTTCGACAAAAAAATTGTCACGATGAGCCTCGTAATGCGCAGACAACTCCAATTAGTCCTTCGCTGCCCTTTATGGTATTCTGTTAGGCGCCGATGAACCTAGTGGGCACACACCTTTGAGTGATCCTACTTGTGGACTAGTGTGTCAGTGCTACAAACAGAGTGGTCCAGTTTCACAGCGAAGCGTTTGACTGTGACCCTTCGATCGCCTTGCGAGGTGCCGTTGTGGAGAAGAGTTTGTACCTCTTTATATCAGACGAATTTTTCATGAGAACAAGACATGCACTCGACCCCCCCCCCCCTCAAAAAAGTGCGTGTGAAATCTTATGGGACTTAACTCCTACGGTCATCAGTCCCTAAGCTTACACACTACTTAACCTAAGTCATCCTAAGGACAAACACAAACACCCATGCCCAAGGGAGGACTCGAACCTCCACCGGGACCAGCCGTACAGTCCATAACTGTCCCCCTCCTCATATACCAGCTAATTAGTTAGGCGCGCAACCGTAACGGAAAGAAATGATGGTGGACCGTGCTAGTTGCTAAAATCAGGAGTGCACACTCACAATAATTTAATAAAAATCGTAATCTACTAAAAAAAAAGAGAACTTAATCATAATAAACAACATGAAATGGGATTCTGCCTATATCTACGAAATGATATGCGGATTAAATATTACAATGAGATTTATTATATATCAGTACATAAATGCACATGATTGTCGATACACACAGTAGGTTAAAGGATAGGGTATACCGAAATATTTTGAGAATAAGAGTTGGCTCGAGAACAAGATGCTCCTACTCTTTGTGATGCAATAGATTGATGATAAAGACTGCAGGTCCTAATGAAACAAATGTTAATCTCCCGACCATATAGCAGTATCGCAATTAGCAGTGAGAGCTCAAATGGGGTCACATGGAGAAACAAGAAAGGTGGACTTGTAGCAAAGCGAGCGTGCGTGCTGCTGAGAAATTCAGTATAAAATTGATAAGGTCCTACAATGCTGGAGCCGCAAAATACTGTACCAGTACTGAAATCTGCAGCACGTCGTCGGTAGGCAGCGTCCTGATGATATAGGCGCCGACTTCTGCGGTGTAGCAACTCTGTGTCAACCCCTGGCCACGAAGGCTGTCCGAGAATTCTAAGTTCTTCCAAAAACGAGCGACGAAGTCGCAAGACCGTCCGACTCTGAGGAAGATCAGATCCCAAAATCACTGCCCACGGCCGTGCGGTTCTAGGCGCTTCAGTCTGGAACCGCGTGACCGCTACGGTCGCAGGTTCGAATCCTGTCTCGGGCATGGATGTGTGTGATGTCCTTAGGTTAGTTAGGTTTAATTAGTTCTAAGTTCTAGGCGACTGATGACCTCAGAAGTTAAGTCGCTTAGTGCTCAGAGCTATTTGAACCATTTGAACATCTGCCCGCGCAACGCGAGAGCGAAGCCAACATTGCGCTACTCCCTACTCTCCTCGAAAACTGCGAATCAGCATTCAGTTCTGATTCCAAAATTCCCTCACACTGTCTCAGAGCCGCCCGGAGTGGCCGAGCGGTTCTAGGCGCTACAGTCTGGAGCCGCGAGACCGCTACGGTCGCAGGTTCGAATCCTGCCTCGGGCATGGATGTGTGTCATGTCCTTAGGTTAGTTAGGTTTAAGTAGTTCTAAGTTCTAGGGGACTGATGACCTCAGAAGTTAAGTCCCATAGTGCTCAGAGCCATTTGAACCATTTGAACTGTCTCAGAACATCATTCGCGCCAATTTCCAGCAGGGCTTTATGACATCAACTAGCCTCAGTTTAACTTGACCAATCATGCCTCTGCTATTCAGCTGTGGGCACTGAACTTGCCGTTTGACTGGCTATGAAAACAACCTGCCTCGACCACCGGCCATCCGGCGCCAGGCAGTCACACCCAGCAGGGCACAGTCCACAAGTATTCTCAGAATCAAGAGGACAATGCTGTCAGTCGGTGCCAGGAATCTTCGTTCCGGACGCGCCGGAACGGTAAACACATAAACTGCATATAATAGGCGAAACTCGACCGACGTCAGTCGTTCCGCCAGGCGCTTTATCCTGCTGTACGAACCCCTCAGAATTCAGGGAACTGCAGCCCCCAACCGGAAACGCAGTGTGCCGCGTCCTCTGATGCTCGCCTCTCATAGGCCACCCAGGGAAGTAAACCGACATGTTTAGGAGTCAAGTGAAAAGTACTTTTGGGCTTTCAGTACAAATACTCTTATTACAATAACCTTATTCGGTCTGTTACTACCGCGCAATGACATAGAGCATTAATAAAACTGATGAATTGAATGCAAAAGAGGGCATGGAACCTCTCACGCTCGCATGACAGTCTCCGTACGTACCAGAAGTGCGGCTGGCCAGCACAAGGGGCTGATGACAGATGACGCGCCTAACGACTCCCCGTGCTCTTGTTCATTGCCGTGTCTCTGTAGACATTCTGCAAGTGCTTATGAATGCATCTCTGCAACAGACGCCATTTTGAGGGATACGTATAGCGGAACCACTATCGAAACTTCATGAAAGTATTGGAACTGAGGTGGAAATATTCCACGATGACCCACAGCAATTTCCAAATTTTTTCAACCAAAATCGGCTGAGTAAAAATTGTGCTGCATTAATTATTGATACCCCTCGTATATTCGTATTGCGTACAGTTTCCTATGTGTGCTCAGGACTGCCCAGGCTGCCAAAGGCGCAATCATTATTTATCTTCCTCTCGATTTTATACAGAAACCTAGCATACAGGTCTTCGCCAGTCGGGTAATGTATCAGAAGACCTAATGGGTTAAATATTCTCGTTGTTGGTTTCACCTGATGGTAGGAGGAGTTGGATTGTACTTTAACTTCCCGTCTACGACAGGGCGATTAGAGACGTAGCACAGGCTGTCACTAGGGGAATGATGGGGAAGAACCTTTCACAGGAACCAACACAGCATTTTCCATGAGCGTTTTTAGGATTTCGCACAAAATCTAAACCTTGATAGCCAGAATGGGATTTTAACCACCCTCCACCAAAATATCAGACTTGTCATCACAACTCGCTCGGTCCTGTTTTTAGAGACAAGATCGTTCCCCCTCCTGTACATGTTGAGACTGTTCAAAAATGGCTCTGAGCACTATGGGACATAACTTCCCCTAGAACTTAGAACTACTTAAACCTAACTAACCTAAGGACATCACACACATCCATGCCCGAGGCAGGATTCGAACCTGCGACCGCAGCGGTCGCGCGGTTCCAGACTGAAGCGCCTAGAACTGCTCGGCCACCCCTGCCGGCGTTGAGACTGTTCCATTCATTTTTATCATAAGTTTAAAATGCAATATTAAAAAAATTTTGCATGTTATTCACAGTTACAAGGGTCCTAAGTACACGTATTTCCACCTGATCGCCTTTCTTGAACCGATACAAGGCTCCACTCTTCCAGATTTTCCCTTCCAACGGGCGTACTCAATGAATTACCCGCAACTTGGTGGTCGGGTTCTTACTGTAGGTGCCCACTCACCTACATCTGCGAGCATACAAACAAGCCGTCTTTTGGTGTGTGGTGGAGGTCACTATGAGTACACAATCTTACCTACCTTGTGCGGTGGCTCCTTTTCTGAAAAATGATCATTGGATTTCTTTAAATGTTTATTGATTGCCTCGGATACCGAGCAATAAGGTTGCACCAAAGGGTGAGTTCGGTTTGTAATTTTGTACCGGTTGTATTGTGTCTGTGAAAAATGTAAATTTGAAAACGAAAATGCAAAAGACTTTACCTGTAGCAGTGAACGTTGAAGTGCCACTTGAAATAGCCCTTATTAAAGATGCTATTTTCATAAAGCCTCAAAAAACGTAATTTTATACTGTGAACTGACTGCCCTACGGTATAATTCGTCACAGACTCACATACTTCGCACAACGGATATTTTTTGGCATCTGAACTGGTTTACTGTTGATCATTGATTAACTTATTCGTTGCTGAAGCTAAGTTTGGATCTCATGAGCAACCGTTAGATTTCATCTAAGAGAAGGATACAAATATCAACTCGTGAGTTCTGCCGTAAACCTATTGTCGTGCCCCACTGACGTGTCCTGAGAGGGAGTGGAAGGACTGCGTTGGTGCGCGTCAGAGAACTTACTTGGCATGAGGTCTCGGTGGTGTGGGCCGCCAACTCCTCACTGCTCCGTGGTAGAGAAGGCTGCAAGGTGAGCTAGAGTACGGAACTCGGATAGGATCTTAGGGAAGCTTTCATGTATGAACATTCGATGTATAGAACGATTATACTGGAAGTACCCCTGGCACTTGTGATTTAAATAAGATTCTATATACAGTCTCCAGTGATTGTCTATCTGGCTATGCAGTTGCCATTCTTAACTTCCCAAACCTAAGTCCTAATACAGCAGAGGCGAGCGCACCAGACTGTCAGCTGTGTCGATTCAGCCTAAGTCCCTACTTGTTGCTGTGCTCAATACTCTCCTGCAACTCTTGCAGCATCCCGACGCCGACTAACATGGACCGGCGTCCTAGGTACCTCACTCCATCACTGCCCTTCGATCTAGCGGCTATCCGCTTTTATAGGGGGTAGTGCACCCGGCACCACTTGTTCTAGAAGGTTCTAGCACCCCCGAACTTTGAGCCCTGAGTAGGCTAGTCACGCGGCAGCATGTGATGCCTACGTGATGAACTAGCCATTCTCCACTGTTTGCTGTGTCCAAGGGTTGCCACTAACTGTGCTTGAGCCTCGTGATACTGCATACTCAGCTCTTGTTAGTCGAGTACACATTACACATTACACATGAGATAGTCTGGTCACGTCCGCCTCGCTTGATCTGTAGCAATAATTTTCCAGCCTACAGCCTACATGATCTTAATTCTATCTTCTACTATTCGAGACACTATGGCACTTACAGTAGTCGTTGTGAGCTGGTAACGTAATTTTATCGCAAAAGATATTATCAAAATGACGAAGTAGGTGCTACCCAGAAGCCATCGAGGTGAACTTCCCTTGAGTTATATGAAAACAGTTTAGTAAAGTGAAAAGTACGCGCCGGCCGGTGTGGCCGAGCGGTTCTAGGCGCTACAGTCTGGAACCACGCGACCGCTACGGTCGCAGGTTCGAATCCTGTCTCGGGCATGGATGTGTGTGATGTCCTTAGGTTAGTTAGGTTTAAGTAGTTCTAAGTTCTAGGGGACTGATGACCACAGCAGTTAAGTCCCATAGTGCTCAGAACCATTTGAACCATTTTTTTGAAAAGTACGCCTCTCGCTTCTCATTGGCCGAGACAGCAGACAAACTAGTGTAGGAGGTGCGTCTGTGAAAGTACTTAAGTAGATCAGGGGTCACAGATATGACAGTAAAGCTTGTTTGCAAGTAGTAAAATAAGAAGACGAAAGTCATGGGAAACCTAATAATGTCGTAACGGACCTCATTTTACCCGGCGTAGTGGAGTAATCCGACTTGGAATGGACTCAGCAATTCGCTGGATGTCCCCTGAAGAAATATTGAGCCAAGCTACCTCTATGGCCGTCCGCAACGGCAAAAGTGTTGCCGGTGTAGGATTATGTGCACGACCTGACCTCCCGATTATGTCCCATATATGTTCTACGGGATTTATGTTGGAAGATTTGTATGGGCAAATCGATCGCTCGAATTGTCTCGAATGTTCTTCAGGCTAATCACGAACAATTGTGGCTCGGTGACAAGGCGCATTCTCATCCATAAAAATTCCATCGTTGTTTGGTAACACGAATTCCATGAATGACTGCAAAAGGCCTCCAATTGTTGTTGTTGTTGTTGTGGTCGTCAGTCCAGAGACTAGTTTGATGCAGCTCTCCATGCTACTCTATCCCGTGCAAGCTTCTTCATCTCCCAGTACCTACTGCAACCTACATCCTTCTGAATCTGCTTGGTGTATTCATCTTTTGGTCTCCCTCTATGATTTTTACCCTTCACGCAGTCCTCCAATACTAAACTGGTGATCCCTTGATGCCTCAGAACATGTCCTACCAACCGATCCCTTCTTCTTGTCAAGTCGTGCCACAAACTCATCTTCTCCCCAATTCTATTCAATACCTCCTCATTAGTTATGTGATCTACCCATCTAATCTTCAGCATTCGTCTGTAGCAACACATTTCGAAAGCTTCTATTCTCTTCTTGTCCAAACTATTTATCGTGACCTCCAATTAGCCGAACACAATTTTGTCCAGTTAATGATCGGTTCAGTTGGACCAGAGGACAGCCCACACCGTTATGGATCCAGCACCAATTTGCACAGTATCTCGTTGACAGCTTGGGTCCATGGCTTCGTGGGGCCTGCGCCATATTCCAACGGCACCATCACCTCAAACCCACTGAAATCGGGACTCATCTGACCAGACCATGGTTTTTCAGTCCTCTCGGGTTCAACCGATGTGGTCACTTTCCCAGGAGAGGCACTGCGGTGAATTTAGTGTCGTTAGCAAAGGCACTATCGTCGGCCGACGGCTGTCATAGGCCACTGACGTCAAATTTCATCTCAGTGTCGCAACGTATACATTCGTCGTACTTCCCACATTGTTTCACCCAGGGTTGCTTGTCTATTAGCACCGAAAACTCTGCTCAGACGCCACTGCTTCCTGCTTCGATTCGTTAAGTGAAGGGTGTTGTCTGTGGTGAGAGGTAATGTCTGGAATTTGGTATTCTCGGCACACTCTTGACAATGTGGATATGGAAATAATGAATTACCTAAGAATTTTCGAAATGGAATTTCCCATGCGTCTAGCTCCAACCATAGTTCTGCTTCCAGACCCTTAACCACGTCGGAAACCCTTTCAAATGAATTAACTGAGGTCAAACGACAGCTCCACCAGTGCACTGCTGCCTTGTGTACACGATCCTACTGCAAACTGTCCATATGCATGTCGCTGTCCATGAACCTTGTCAACTCAGTGTGGACATGGGTTAACATAATACGTGGAAGACAGAAAAAAAAGAACTTTGAGGGTGAACTACTACAATAATCGGCCTAAATAAAAACCCCACGAAAATTAAGTTACCAGCATAAAAATCATAGCTAGTTTTACCATCTGACTTAAATGAAATGCTCCAAGTGAATTTTATCCATAGCAGATGCTGTTGAACTCCGTGACTGTTCCTTTACAGGGAACAGAGAAATTTCCGCCACCAGTCAAAATAAACGTTTCTTTGTTCATCACATGACGGGTTTCGGGCTTGTGCCCTTCCTCAAGTGTTTATACATTCATGTTCTGAGTGCATTGACAGTTCGTAATAACTGGCTAGGTAACATTAAGTGAATTTTATCGATAGTGGATGTTGTTGAACTTTGTAACTGTTCCTTTAAAGGGTATATAAAAATTTCCGCTACAGATCACATTAAAGGTAACTTAAAGTTACCTAATCAGATATTACGAACTTTCAATGCATTCAGAACATGAATATACACTCCTGGAAATGGAAAAAAGAACACATTGACACCGGTGTGTCAGACCCACCATACTTGCTCCGGACACTGCGAGAGGGCTGTACAAGCAATGATCACAAGCACGGCACAGCGGACACACCAGGAACCGCGGTGTTGGCCGTCGAATGGCGCTAGCTGCGCAGCATTTGTGCACCGCCGCCGTCAGTGTCAGCCAGTTTGCCGTGGCATACGGAGCTCCATCGCAGTCTTTAACACTGGTAGCATGCCGCGACAGCGTGGACGTGAACCGTATGTGCAGTTGACGGACTTTGAGCGAGGGCGTATAGTGGGCATGCGGGAGGCCGGGTGGACGTACCGCCGAATTGCTCAACACGTGGGGCGTGAGGTCTCCACAGTACATCGATGTTGTCGCCAGTGGTCGGCGGAAGGTGCACGTGCCCGTCGACCTGGGACCGGACCGCAGCGACGCACGGATGCACGCCAAGACCGTAGGATCCTACGCAGTGCCGTAGGGGACCGCACCGCCAGTTCCCAGCAAATGAGGGACACTGTTGCTCCTGGGGTATCGGCGAGGACCATTCGCAACCGTCTCCATGAAGCTGGGCTACGGTCCCGCACACCGTTAGGCCGTCTTCCGCTCACGCCCCAACATCGTGCAGCCCGCCTCCAGTGGTGTCGCGACAGGCTTGAATGGAGGGACGAATGGAGACGTGTCGTCTTCAGCGATGAGAGTCGCTTCTGCCTTGGTGCCAATGATGGTCGTATGCGTGTTTGGCGCCGTGCAGGTGAGCGCCACAATCAGGACTGCATACGACCGAGGCACACAGGGCCAACACCCGGCATCATGGTGTGGGGAGCGATCTCCTACACTGGCCGTACACCACTGGTGATCGTCGAGGGGACACTGAATAGTGCACGGTACATCCAAACCGTCATCGAACCCATCGTTCTACCATTCCTAGACTGGCAAGGGAACTTGCTGTTCCAACAGGACAATGCACGTCCGCATGTATCCCGTGCCACCCAACGTGCTCTAGAAGGTGTAAGTCAACTATCCTGGCCAGCAAGATCTCCGGATCTGTCCCCCATTGAGCATGTTTGGGACTGGATGAAGCGTCGTCTCACGCGGTCTGCACGTCCAGCACGAACGCTGGTCCAACTGAGGCGCCAGGTGGAAATGGCATGGCAAGCCGTTCCACAGGACTACATCCAGCATCTCTACGATCGTCTCCATGGGAGAATAGCAGCCTGCATTGCTGCGAAAGGTGGATATACACTGTACTAGTGCCGACATTGTGCATGCTCTGTTGCCTGTGTCTATGTGCCTGTGGTTCTGTCAGTGTGATCATGTGATGTATCTGACCCCAGGAATGTGTCAATAAAGTTTCCCCTTCCTGGGACAATGAATTCACGGTGTTCTTATTTCAATTTCCAGGAGTGTATAAACACCTGAGGGTGACGAATAAATAATCTTTTATTGTGACTGGTAGCCGAATTTTTTCTACACCCTATAAAATGTTCCAATGCTAGGAGCTCCACTAACAAAAAGATCTCAAGACAAAACGTCAAACCCAATAAGAAATAGCTGTAGCTCAACACACCATTCAAAACTTAAAAACTAGGAAAAATTGTCGGGAATTAAATCAGTTGCAACCACATGTTTCTTAATTATTAAAAAATAAAAAAATCGACCACTGATTTGGAAACAAAATATTTTCTTCAAATAATATTGCAGGCACAGAACCTCGTATCAGCGGCAGGTCTAAGAATCTGAACAACAGTCCAACGTGAAGTCAATCGCTCTGGCCTGGTGCAGCTATAAACAGAAAAGTACAGAATGGATTCACTCAGAGTACAAAGAACGACAGTGCTGCAACTAACTATTGATTGCTGCCTTAAAAAACTCCCGGAGGGGAATTATGTGATGCCCCTTGTTCCATGGCGGTTGTTCGGCACCCTCACTAGTTTCCAAGTCACTACATTCCCCGGAATGTCACGATACATAGCAGTGGCTGTATACATGAAGCGGATTTTTCCAAAATTCATTATTTTCCTTTTACATCTTCAATTCGTTTTTAAGAACGGAAAAAAGAAAAAGTATTAAATTGGAGCGCTACAATGGTCTTTACATGTAGGAAGAGCAATACATTGTTTGGCTGTTCTAGAGACGTGCACTCTTGCAATTTCAAGAGCAGGCTACACCATGATGTACAGTGCCTCACTCGTAGCATCTGATACTCGAATTAAATCAGTATCTCTACGATGCTTTGGCGCTTAATAAACAAACCTGTTGTGATGGCGCCCGCCGAAGTGGCCGCGCGGTTCTGGCGCTGCAGTCTGGAACCGCGAGACCACTACGGTCGCAGGTTCGAATCGTGCCTCGGGCATGGATGTGTGTAATGTCCTTAGGTTAGTTAGGTTTAACTAGTTCTAAGTTCTAGGGAACTAATGACCTCAGCAGTTGAGTCCCTTAGTGCTCAGAGCCACTTTTTTTTTGTTGTGATGGCATCGTTAAAAATTAAACAAATTTCTCAAAATAATTTTTAACTTTGCTTTAGAGTATTGGTATGTTGAAAGATCTATATTAGCAAATGAATGTGTAAAAGTGTTATGTTTGTAGGAAAAGCTCTTTGACATAAAAGAATTACCTCATGCTCAATTGTTAATATAACGATAAGGAAAGTATTATTGCCATTCAATAAAAAAATTGTAATGACTGTAACCACCCGAAGGCAAATTTTCATGGTTAATACACTCCTGGAAATGGAAAAAAGAACACATTGACACCGGTGTGTCAGACCCACCATACTTGCTCCGGACACTGCGAGAGGGCTGTACAAGCAATGATCACACGCACGGCACAGCGGACACACCAGGAACCGCGGTGTTGGCCGACGAATGGCGCTAGCTGCGCAGCATTTGTGCACCGCCGCCGTCAGTGTCAGCCAGTTTACCGTGGCTTACGGAGCTCCATCGCAGTCTTTAACACTGGTAGCATGCCGCGACAGCGTGGACGTGAACCGTATGTGCAGTTGACGGACTTTGAGCGAGGGCGTATAGTGGGCATGCGGGAGGCCGGGTGGACGTACCGCCGAATTGCTCAACACGTGGGGCGTGAGGTCTCCACAGTACATCGATGTTGTCGCCAGTGGTCGGCGGAAGGTGCACGTGCCCGTCGACCTGGGACCGGACCGCAGCGACGCACGGATGCACGCCAAGACCGTAGGATCCTACGCAGTGCCGTAGGGGACCGCACCGCCACTTCCCAGCAAATTAGGGACACTGTTGCTCCTGGGGTATCGGCGAGGACCATTCGCAACCGTCTCCATGAAGCTGGGCTACGGTCCCGCACACCGTTAGGCCGTCTTCCGCTCACGCCCCAACATCGTGCAGCCCGCCTCCAGTGGTGTCGCGACAGGCGTGAATGGAGGGACGAATGGAGACGTGTCGTCTTCAGCGATGAGAGTCGCTTCTGCCTTGGTGCCAATGATGGTCGTATGCGTGTTTGGCGCCGTGCAGGTGAGTGCCACAATCAGGACTGCATACGACAGAGGCACACAGGGCCAACACCCGGCATCATGGTGTGGGGAGCGATCTCCTACACTGGCCGTACACCACTGGTGATCGTCGAGGGGACACTGAATAGTGCATGGTACATCCAAACCGTCATAGAACCCATCGCTCTACCATTCCTAGACCGGCAAGGGAACTTGCTTTTCCAACAGGACAATGCACGTCCGCATGTATCCCGTGCCACCCAACGTGCTCTAGAAGGTGTAAGTCAACTACCCTGGCCAGCAAGATCTCCGGATCTGTCCCCCATTGAGCATGTTTGGGACTGGATGAAGCGTCGTCTCACGCGGTCTGCACGTCCAGCACGAACGCTGGTCCAACTGAGGCGCCAGGTGGAAATGGCATGGCAATCCGTTCCACAGGACTACATCCAGCATCTCTACGATCGTCTCCATGGGAGAATAGCAGCCTGCATTGCTGCGAAAGGTGGATATACACTGTACTAGTGCCGACATTGTGCATGCTCTGTTGCCTGTGTCTATGTGCCTGTGGTTCTGTCAGTGTGATCATGTGATGTATCTGACCCCAGGAATGTGTCAATAAAGTTTCCCCTTCCTGGGACAATGAATTCACGGTGTTCTTATTTCAATTTCCAGGAGTGTATGTTAAACAAAAGTGCAGAATAAAATGAGGAGAGGGACAAAGGGTTTTACGTGTCCAGTTGTGGGGGTGACTTTGGCGAGAGGAGTGCCAAGGGAAAGGACGGTGGAAAGAAAGGCAGCTGCGTGGGAGCCTTCACAGCGAGTGTATCGGGCTGTGATAGGACCGCTGAAGTGAGGCTTATATGGTGCTAAAGTTGTGAAAAATATTCAGGCAGCAGCGGCTTTTGAGCCCCAAAGTCGTCTCCAGTATATATCAATTCGATAAAGCAAGATTATCCGAACAATTTTATGATGGAATTCGGCCGACCCTCCAACGAGTAAAGTTGGCTGCTGCTTGTGATGTGGCTATCAATAAGCAAGCGCATCCCTGGGGACGTGAAGAGCCGACCGAAATTGTTGTACCAACAGTACTAATAGCCCTCCACCACGCAACGCAAGGCAAGCATTAACTTAATAGACTTGTTTGTTGGATCTCAGAACATGTAAGGGGTTACAGTCAACTTACTCTGAAAAAAAAAAAAAAAAAAGAGAGAGAGATAGACATTAAATCTAAGAAATTGCTTTGGTTTATAACACAATCTTTAACTGCGGTCGCTTTGTTCAAAGAAATAAACTAAATCCTTCAGAGCAACTTTAGCAATAATTTTTCTTGCAGTGGGCCTAACTAAGGTAAGGTTTGGAGTCTGCTGTGGTGTGCAATTGCAGTGTGGAAGGATGTGATAGGAGGTAGGTCAGACATTGTACAATCCTGTGTGTCTCACCGAATTTGCGTATCGAGCCCCTTCATCTACACTGTGCTTTGGGTAGAAAACCACGTTAAATGATCGACTTGCAGTGTAAAGTCCATTAGGTTACACCGGCCATAGGTTGTGTTGAACATAGAATGTTTATTAACAGTATTTGCAATAACATTTTTCAGTGTAAAATTTACGTTACCGGGGGGGGAGTGAACGTCTGTATTGTGGCTTGAGCAGTGGCACCCGGCCGTGTAGACACCGTTAAGATTTTTTTGTGCCAGTGTCCGCTAGGCGGAAGAGGAGGGGCGGCCGCTACCCGCTTCCAAAAAGGCGTTCCCTTTCGTCCGGACGGCTGGCGCGGGACTTTCACTCAGCAGCAAACAACTAACGTTATTATGTGCACTGAAAATGTATGCATTTAAGCAAAATTAATAGTAAGGAAAGACATACGTAATTAACAGATTTTCTTTCAACTACGTTTCGTAAAGACAGTTCAATTCCGCGCGATTTCGTATGAGAAGTATTTAATAGTACGAATCGCTCACATGTGGAATCGGCGGGTTCGGTCACACAGCGACGCTCTTCTTTGGATCCTCAAGCGCTGTACCAGTAGCACACATCGTCGAAATCTATAGTGAACCAGTGTGAATACGCAGAATTTATTTTGGAGGGGAGTAGAGCGGCCACGCTGGTCGCGAGTAGCCGCTGTGTGTTGACAGGCGCGTGCGGCCTGTTGCAGGGTGGAGCAGCCGCGCGTGTGGACGTCGCTGGTGCTGTCGGCGCTGGCGATGCTGGCCAAGGAGACGGGCGTCGCGGCGCCGCTGCTCAACCTGGCGCTGGACGCGGCCCGCTGCTGGCCCGCGCTCGCGAGGTGCGTGCCTCTAGCCCGCTCACCCGTGTCTCCGCGTGCGCACCACCCCGCACACCGCAGTCCCCAGGCGCACATCACCAAACACACCGTGGTATCAAGGACCGTCATGACCAGACACAGGGATTAGTGGCCGAGAGCTTGTTGTAGAGATACTGAATATTGTAACATCCAATGTTGTCGTTGTTGTTGTGGTCTTCAGTCCTGAGACTGGTTTGATGCAGCCTTCCATGCTACTCTATCCTGTGCAAGCTTCTTCATCTCCCAGTAGTTACTGCAACCTACATCCTTCTGAATCTCCTTAGTGTATTCATCTCTCGGTCTCCCTCTACGACTTTTAACCTCCACGCTGCCCTCCAATACCAAATTGGTGATCCATTGATGCCTCAGAACATGTCCTACCAACCGATCCCTTCTTTCAGTCAAGTTGTGCCACAAACTTCTCTTCTCCCCAATCCTATTCAACACCTCCCCATTAGTTATATGATCTACCCATCTAATCTTCAGCATTATTCTGTAACACCACATTTCGAAAGCTGCTATTCCCTTCTTGTCCAAACTATTTATCGTCCATGTTTCAGTTCCATACATGGCTACACCCCATACAAATACTTTCAGAAACGACTTCCTGACACTTAAGTCTATGCTCGATGTTGACAAACTTCTCTTCTTCAGAAACTCTTTCCTTGCCATTGCCAGTCTACATTTGATGTCCTCTCTACTTCGACCGTCATCAGTTATTTTGCTCCCCAAATAGCAAAACTCCTTTACTACTTTAAGCGTCTCCTTTCCTAATCTAATTCCCTCAGCATCACCCGACTTAACTCGACTATATTCCATTATCCTCGTTTTGTTTTTGTTGATGTTCATCTTATATTCTCCTTTCAAGACATTGCGCATTCAGTTTAACTGCTCTTCCAAGTCCTTGCTGACTCTGACCGAATTACAATGTCATCGGCGAACCTTAAAGTTTATATTTCTTCTCCATGGATTTTAATACCTACTCCGAATTATTCTTTTGTTTCCTTTACTGCGTGCTCAATATACAGATTGAATAACATCGGGGAGACGCTACAACCCTGTCTCACTCCCTTCCCAACCACTGCTTCCCTTTCGTGTCCCTCGACTCTTACAACTGCCAGCTGCTTTCCGTACAAATTGTAAATAGCCTTTTGCTCCCTGTATTTTACCCCTGCCACTTTTAGAATTTGAAAGAGAGTAACCTCCAAACCAAACAAAAATAAATGCAAACACATCTATTTAAAAAAGCACATAAAAATTCGTTTCACGCCTTCCTACAAGACAGTCTCCACTCCTTCGAATCTTACTGTGTAAGAGTCGACCAGTTGTTGTTCAAATTCAAATAAATGGTATCGACGTCTTTTGAGGGACATATATCAAATAAATTAATTAGAGGTGGTAATGCTCCCCCCCATGGTACACTAAATACGTCATAATACTGTTGCAGAAGCAACAAAAAGAAAGCCAAATTTAAAAGAACGCACAACTCTCAAGATTGTTGAAGTTTTACAGAAGCTTGAAATGTAGCGTGACCGTCGATTCGATATGTCTTTAATACTTTCACCAAGAAACTCTGTGTCTCCAAATCTGGCAGAAAATCCTAAGAGATTCTGGTCGTATGTAAAGTACACCAGCGGAAAGACACAATAAGTATCTTGAGACCGCGTAACAACGTTGATGTTACTGATGACACTCCAAGTGAAACAGAGTTACTATATACGGTTTTCCGAAATTTCTTCACCAGAGAAGAAGTAAATATTGCATAATCTGGACCATGAACAACTGCCAAAATGAGAAGCAGATATCCTCGGTGTAGCAAAGTAGATTGTAACACTTAAGGCCAAGGCCTCTGGTCCAGATTGTATACCAGTTAGGTTCCTTTCAGAGTATTCTAATAAAATAGCTCCGTAATCTTTCTTTCTCTCAGAAAGATCCGAACCTAAAGACTGAAAAGTGGCATAAGTCACGCAAATGCTTAATAAATGAAATAGGAGACTGTCCAAAGTCGATTTGTAGCATTGTGGAAAATAGACTGTGTTTGAACACTATCAATTATCTCGAAGAAACCGATTTATTGACAAACAGCCAAGAAGGATTCAGAAAATATTGCTCTTGTGAAACATAACCAGCTCTTTATTCTCACGAAGTAATGAGTGCTACCGTCAGGGGAATATCAAATTCATTCCACTCTTCCAGATTTCCAGAAAGGCTTTTGATACCGTACCTCGCAAGCTACTTGCAACCAAACCGGGTGCCTATGACTACCATATTAGTTGTGCGACTGGAGTCGTGATTTCCTGTCAGAAATGTCCACTTCCAAGTAACTCACGGAAAGTCATCGAGTAAAACAGAAGTAATATCTGCCGTTCCCCAAGGACGTCTTACAGGCCCTCTGCTGTTTCTGTTCTACAAAAACGGTTTAGGAGACAATCTGAGTAGCACTCTTGAACTGTTTGCAGGTGGTTCTGTTATTTACCTTCGTATAAAGTCATCAAATGATGAAAACAAATTACAAAACGATTTAGACAAGATATCTGTGTGGTGCGGAAGGTGACAATTTGACTGTAAAGAGTGAAAGTGTGAATTAATCCAATGAATACCAAAATAAATCCACTAAATTTCGACCATATAAATGACACAACTCTAAAGGCTGTAAATTCAACTAAATATTTAGGGATTACAGTTACAAATACCTTAAGTTGGAACAATCACGCAGATAATGTTGTTGGCAAGGCCAATCAAAGACTACGATTTATTGGCAGAACACAGAGAAGATGCTACAGGGCTACTCAAGAGACTGCCTATACGACGCTTGTACGTCCTCTTCTTGAGTATTGTTGTGCAGTGTGGGATCTGCATCAACCGGGTCGCCAGAGGTCACCGAAAAAGTTCAAAGAAGGTCAGCTCGTTTAGTACTATCCCGATATAAGAGAGAGAGCGTGAAATCATTAAAACAAAGGCGTTTTTCACTGTGACAGGATCTTCCATGAAATTTCATTCATCAACTTTCTCCTATGAGAGTGAAATTATTTTATTGGCGCCCATCTGTACGGGGAGAAATGATTGTCATGAAGAAACAAGAGAAATCAGTGCTAGCACAGAAATATTTAAGTGTTCGTTTTCCCCGCACAATGTTCGACCTTGGAACAGCAGAGAAATAGTTTGAACGTTCTTTGTTGAACCCCTTGTCAGAGGCTTACTTGCGGATGTAGATGTACAAGTTGTGCGTTACTCCACATTCTGTCCCAGGTGCAAATTGCCCTACATTCTTTCCTTCCCATATGCGTACGACCCCACTCTCCTTCTTTCTCACTTGTGTATTACCTCACACTCCTTTGGCGCCAGATACATGTTACCCTCCTCAGCTCAGTCCCGAGGAGTATTTTACCCCACTTAATGCCATATATGTATTACACCACACATCTTTGCTCCTTCGTCTGTATTAGCACACACATCACTGCCTTCAGGTGCACATCACCCCAAAAGCCTTTCTCTCTGAGTGCATTTAATCTCACATACGTATCTGCTCACATGCATATTACCTAACACAATTCTGTTCCCACATGCATATTGTCCCACACACTTTTTTCTGCAGGTGTGTATTACCCTACCCACCACTATTCCCAAAAGCACATTGCTCATACACCTGTAGACCAAGATGTGAATTACCCCACTCACGTTTATTTGTTGCCTCATACATCTCTGAAGTATGGGTAGCTTTGAGGGATGAAGTAGTGAAGGCAGCAGAGAATCAAGTAGGTAAAAAGACGAGGGCTAGTAGAAATCCTTGGGTAACAGAATAAATATTGAATTTAATTCATGAAAGGAGAAAATATAAAAATGCAGTAAATGAAGCAGGCAAAAAGGAATACAAACGTCTCAAAAATGAGATCGACGGGAAAAGCAAAATGGCTAAGCAGGGATGGCTAGAGGACAAATGTAAGGATGTAGAGGCGTATATCACTTGGGGTAAGATAGATACTGCCTACAGGAATATTAAAGAGACTTATAGAGAAAAGAGAACCACTTGTATGATTATCAAGAGCTCAGATGGAAATCCAGTTCTAAGCAAAGAAGGGAAAGCAGAAAGGTGGAATGAGTATATAGAGGGTCTATACGAGAGCAATGTACTTGAGGACAATATTATGGAAATGGAAGAGGCTGTAGATGAAGATGAAATGGGAGATATGATACTGCGTGAAGAGTCTGACAGAGAACTGATAGACCTACGTCGAAACAAGGCCCCGGGAGTAGACAGCATTCCATTAGAACTACTAACAACCTTAAGAGAGCCAGTCCTGACAAAACTATACCATCTGGTGAGCAACATGTATGAGACTGGCGATATACTCTCAGACATAAAGAAGAATATAATAATTCCAATCAGCAAGAAAGAAGGTGTCGATAGATGTGAAAATTACCGTACTATCAGTTTAATAAGTTACGTCTGCAAAATACTAACGCGAATTATTTACAGACGAATGGAAAAACTGGTAGAAGCTGACCTCGGGGGAGATCAGTTTGGATTCCTTAGAAATACTGGAACACGTGAGGGAATACTGACCCTACGGCTTATCTTGGAAGCTGAATTAAGGAAAGGCAAACCTACGTTTCTAGCATTTGTAGACTTACAGAAAGCTTTTGACAATGTTGACTGGAATACACTCTTCCAAATTATGAAGGTGGCAGAGTTGAAATACATAGAGCGAAGGCTATTTACAATTTGTACAGAAACCAGATGACAGTTATAAGAGTCGAGGGACTTGAAAGGGAAGCAGTGGTTGGGAAGGGAGTGAGACAGGGTTTTAGCCTCTCTCCGACACTATTCAATTTGTATATTGAGCAAACAGTAAAAGAAACAAAAGAAAAATTCGGAGTAGTTATTAAAATCCATGGAGGAGAAATAAAAACTTTGAGGTTCGCCGAAGACATTGTAATTCTGTCAGAGACAGCAAAGGACTTGGAAGAGCAGTTGAACGGAATGGACAGTCTCTTGATAGGAAGATTTAAGATGAACATCAACTAAAGGAAAACGAGGATAGTGGAATGCAGTCGAATTATGTCGTGTGATGCTGAGGGAATTAGATTAGGAAATGAGACACTTAAAGTTGTAAAGGAGTTTTGCTATTTGGGGAGCAAAATAACTGATGATGGTCGAAGTGTGGAGGATATAAAATGTAGACTTGTAATGGGCAGAAGAGCGTTCCTGAAGGACAGAAATTTTTTAACAGCGGGTATAGATTTAATTGTCAGGAAGTCATTTCTGAAAGTATTTGTGTGGAGTGTAGTTATGTATGGAAGTGGAACATGGACGATAAATAGTTTGGACAAGAAGAGAATAGAAGCTTCCGAAATGTGGTGCTACAGAAGAATTCTGAAGATTATATGGGTAGATCACATAACTATTGAGGAGGTATTGAATAGAATTGGGGAGAAGAGGAGTTTGTGGCACAGCTTGACTAGAAGAAGGGATTGGTTGGTAGGACATGTGCCGAGGCATCAAGGGATCACCAATTTAGTGTTGGAGGCAAGTGCGGAGAGTAAAAATCATAGAGGGAGACCAAGCGATGAATACACTAAGCAGATTCAGAAGGATGTAGGTTGCAGTAGGTACTGGGATATGAATCTTGCACAGGATAGAGGAGCATGGAGAGCTGCATCAAATCAGTCTCAGGACTGAAGATCACAACAACAGCAACACATCTCTGTCCCCAAGTGTGTATTACCTCACTCACCTCTGTTACCACGTGCACATTATCAAACACATGTCTGTTCCCAGGTGCATATTGGTTCACACACTTTTGTTCCCATGTGTGTATTACCATACTCACCCTGTTCTCATAAGTGTATTACCCCATCCACCTCTGTGCCAGGAGTGTATTACTTATCACACCTCATTTCTCAGATACCCATTACCAGTACACCTATGTCCTGTCGTGTGTGTGCTTTCCCCTCGCAGTGCTGCCTCCAGGCGTATGTGCCTACCTGGGTGCATGTTCCTATGTGAAACACCTCTTTCTCATGGTGTGTGCCCTTACTCCATGCACCTATGTCTCGAGGTGCATGTTTCTATACCGCTAACGTCTGTCTTCCCACACGCATATTCCTACATCAAACACATCTGTCCTGAGGTACACAGACCTGCCCCACAAATTTCTATCCCCAGGTGTAAAATGTCAAATGGGAACCAGGGAAGCATGGAGATGTTATTGAAGGCTACAGAAGCAGAGCTAATAGTAGAGCAAATTAATTTTCGGATACGAATGATAAATGGTGACTCACAAAGCAGCTTCATTTCTAAACAACATGCGGAATGAAGAAATACAACAGTGTGTTTACACATATCCAGCAGTCACATGCATACATACTTGCAAAATAGTAATAACAGTTATCAAAGTACGGCAGGTCAGCTTCGCTTGTGCATTGTAGCTGTTTCAGGTTTATGTTAATTAAGCTATTCATTCGCCTGGTTTAACAGATACTTTCCTCCGCTTTAGAACAATGATGACGCTAATGAATATTCTACTATAGAAATAAAATTAAATACATGGAACTTTATTTACTATCATTCTTCTGCCTCACTAGAAGTTCTCAGCACTGAGGAGGAACGAATTTTCTGCAGTGCTGCAAAATGAGTTTCTAGAATACAAGAATTAACATTGGCTTTAAACATCATACATATACCCTCAAGTATCTGAATTCAGCTATACTAACTAGACCCTAAATGAAGCAGCAGGACGAATGCCGACGTGTTGCTCTTTTGCAGTAGTAATGGTGTGGCAGCTGTCGGCTTCTCCCAGTCTCTGAAAAGAGCAAGCACAAGATCATTCACATCGTACAGACGCCCTTTTATACTGGTTCCAACAGCCTTCACACATCAAAGAGCCCCTTCTATACGCTCATTACACATTACGACGAGTGCTACTACATACCTCGGCCTCGATCGGAACATGGCCTGCAACAGTCTCAATAGCTCGCCTATAATAACCCACTTCAACAATTCAAAAGCACTCATATGCTTTATATTTAGCAGCCGATAGTAGGTGTCTTGGTACATACTCGCATATTAAGCCACTTGCATAATTTTATCTTTCAAATGAGTATACATTTCTTGACAATTCGGCATTTATATAGCTGCCTACATACAAAGGTAGAGTAGTAAGTGTATCAAATCGTCTGTCGATGTAAAGCTTATCACGAAATCTCCGAAACGCAGGGCAGTTAACTGTAGCTGTATATTCTGTCTTCTAAAATTATTTCACCGGTGAAGATCACAACGTACGTAAGTTTTATATATTCGCCCGGATGTAAAATTAAGAGATGCAGCTTAATTATTTCTTAATTATAAACAACCCGAAACAATTACTTAATATTTGTAACTAACTTCAGTCAAATTCAGCCAATTACAGATGCGACCGAGACAAAAGTACATCGCTGCGGTATGTGCGTCAAATAATACTGAGATCAGCTTTAGTAGCTTGTAATTATTTTGATAGGAACAAGTGTATTTCTCACCTTTAAACGAAACGTTTACGCTGAAACGATATCTATGTTGGTTTTGATTACCTAAAGCCACCACACATCAGAGAACCACGCAAAATCATGGTAGACATACGGTCGAAACTGTGAGTGAATTTCGTAGGCAAGTGTTCTAGTCATATACTGGCCTTAAAAAAAATGGTTCAAATGGCTTTGAGCACTATGGGACTTAACATCTGAGGTCATCAGTCCCCTAGAACTTAGAACTACTTAAACCTAACTAACCTAAGGACGTCACACACATCCATGCCCGAGGCAGGATTCGAACCTGCGACCGTAGCAGTCGCGCGGTTTCAGACTGATGTGCCTAGAACCACGCGGCCACACCGGCCGGCTTATTGGCCTTAACGATTGGTATAGATTACTGCTTTTCATCTTAACGTCTCGGAGAGGCTATAGGAAGTTGTACAAGAAAATTAAGTGGGCGTTAGCAAGTATATTACAACTTATAGAAGATAAGTTCATTGTAACACTTTCAGTGTAGATCTTACAGGATATTTTTATTTCTTATGTGTGTGCAGCTATGGTGATATATTGCAGTTGCAATTAAGAGCTCGGATTCATGTAACAATTGATGAATCGCAGTGAACTTACATATTCTATACGAAAAACAATACACGAACTCAAATTTACTACACTGTTCTTGTTACTTCCCTATACTGTAGCAATATGCAGAACTTAGCTATCTTTCAATTTGTTGGAGAAAAGAAGTAGTAAGCGAGATGCATTGTTTGTGCAACAGATCAGAAACAATAAAAAGGATATTCTATGACGAAATCCTGTAGATCACGGAGGAACGAACCATAATAAATATTTTGAGACTGAAGACTTTTGGATCCAGTGGTTATTTAATACTTGAAGCGGGTTCCTTTTAGGCAGAACCAAACTTTTCAATTTGTTTGTTAAATAAACCAGGTAAGCTTTTGTGAGCTTTTATTGACTTACTTTTTCTTACGGTGATAATGTGAGGATGTGTGCCTGCCGCTAGACATCAGTGAGCCAGAGGGTCACAAATGCTGATATATTAACTTGAAAGTAGCAACCCCGGTTGATGTTTGGAGTCCTGCGATGGAGAAGCACATGCTAGTTTCCCATCCTGAATAGTAATTCGCTTTTAGGATAGCTTCATATGAGTTACGAACTCGCATTTGCGGTCTCTTGCACCTTTCCTCCTGATAAAATTGATTTGTCATTGGGGAGCGGTGTCACCGGTGTCACATGTTTGGCCCCACTTTGATAACGAATACATTTCTGGCACACAAAATCGATGGAATAAATAATTTCGATTTTGTTTAAACTGTCTGAAAACTACTTCAGAATTCACTGTCTTGTTTACTTCCTGCGATAGTTAAGTCAGTACAATTCCAATTTTGCATAAAACTGTCTCATAGTTAATTCAGCATATGAGACGTACTGCGCCGTTTCCTCTGTTATGGCGGTGGTTTCGGCTATTTTACACTCATTCATCCTCCGTTCGACTGATACCAGACTGTGCACTTTGTCAATGTTTAATGTCGGAAGGCAGTTTGAGACTATTCCCTTCACCCTTATTTTATGTAACGAAAGTATAGAAGCCCATGAACTTTGGATGAACATTCGTTGCAGTGTACAGCCCGTTTGTCCACATGACGCAGTCAGTTACACAACTTGCGGGTATGTCTCTTCTACACTCATTGCCACGAGATGTCTGATTTGATTGGGAACCGTGTACACAACGACCGTACTAGTGCCAATATATTTTGGAAAAATGGCAGCATCGGTAAATATTAAAATCCTTTATTTTAAACATCGATTTCGGTCATTGTGTGACCATCTTCAGTGCTAAATACGCATAATAACCATCAGATATGAGAATCTTAATAAAAGTGTGATCCTGTTTATAACTACCATCAAAAAATACAGAAACAGAATTATCTATACAAATATGCATATTCTCTTACATACCACATTAATCGAACCTTGTAGCCCCATATTATATTCACAGATCTTTTTTTTTGTGATGATTACTTCCGACGGATATCCTCACTTTTATTGTACGTAATAATTATCTAACTCTATAGAATAACCTGTCTTGTAACCTTAGCAGTTGCTGATCCATCGTAAAGTGAACTTGTAGCCTACACAGCCAACTAGCCAACCTTAGTATAGCAAAAACAAGCATCATAGTGCCGTCTACATTCCAAAGCGTACAACACGAAGACAACAAATACAACAAATACCATTAACAGAAAAACGAAGCTTACATAAAAAACCATTAAAATCAGATGACGACCTTTTACCGTCAGAAGCCATAGGAAAACTTTAAAGAACGTAGTACAGGCATATTAAAAAATACAATAAACTGAACCCTCTGACGTAATGTAAAAATAAAATTTTTATAGGAATGTACCTAACGTAAAAGCATATAGTAATTTAACAAAAACAAATATGGGAAAGTTAACATAATAAGCATCCTTTATTCATTTGCAGAAGCATCAGTTAAATGTAAAAACATTAATCCTTTACAATGGGACATAACACCTCTTTTATCATAGTCGAAGACTTTACCAGCCTAATGGTTGACATTATCAGCGTAAATTCTTTACGGGCAATTGCAATAAGTAGTAACAAGATATTAACAGAAATTATTGTTATTCCATTTTGTAAATGCGTGTTACATTTAACTGATGTTTGTGAAAATGGAAAAAGAATGCTTCTGAAGTTAACTTCTCCATATTTGTTTTTGTGAAATTACTATGTGCTTTTACGTTAGGTACATTCCCATAAAAATTTTATCTTGTACATTTCGTCAGAGTGGGCAATTTATTGTATTTCTTATTATGGCTGTACAGCGTTCTTTAAAGTTTTCCTATGACTTCTGACGGTAAAAAGTCGTCATGTGGTTTTAAAGGTTATTTTTATTTAAGCTTTGGTTTTTCCATTAATGATATTTGTTGTATTTGATGTCTGCGTGTTGTATGCTTTCGAATGTAGAGGGCACTAAGTGGTTGTATAAGCGACAAGCTCACTGTAAGCTGGATCAGCAACTGCTAAGGCTACAAGACAGGTTCTTCTGTAAATTTTGATATTTCTTGTATGCTCTAAAAGTGAAAATACCTGTTGGAAGTAATCATCACACTACATGTTATACCTCACAGAGAAATATGTGCTGTTATGATATGGGCCTACGAGGTTCGAATAATGTGGTATGTACGAGAATCTGTATAATTGTATAGATATTTCTGTTTCTGTATTTTTTGATGGTGTTTATAAATAGGGCCATATTTTTCTTAAGGTTCTCATGTCTGATGGTTCTTAGGTGTATTTAGCACTGAAGATGGTTGCACAGTGGCCGAAAAAGGTCTGTAAAATAAAGGGTTAGAATACTTACGACCGATTATATTTAGCACTGTAGATGGTTGCACAGTGGCCGAAAACAGCCTGTAAAATAAAGGATTTCATTATTTACTATTTATGTTGCCATTTATCCAAAATATGTTGATATCGAAATACGTCCACGAAACCGTTAAGGAATCCGTTCTAGATTCTTCCTGTAACTTGAGCGTGTTATCCAGTCTGTCCTTGTGAACTGTTATTCCGACTTCCTGAAGTAGTTGAAATAACAGTTCGCAAGGACAGACTGTATAAGATGCTCAAGGTTGTAACTGAAGTATCTTATCCTGTCTATCTTTGTGAACTGTTATTTCAAGTACTTCAAAGAAGTCGGATTAACAGTTCACAAGGACAGACTGTGTACGATGGTTAAGTTACATATCATCCAGTCTGACCTTGTGAACCGTTAATTTGACTTCCTGACGTATTTTTTCCTTGTCTGCATGCGCTACTACTGAATCCTTTTTGGTTGGTGATCTGTCTCATACAGTTTCGAGGTTGCCCACTGCTAATTTTCTATAACGACTTAGGTTCAATGCGTTTTTGTGTTCTTTATACCTGATGAAGAATGTTGACCTTGGATGCCTGATACACACTATCTAACAGAATCCAGACACCTACACTCCTGGAAATGAAAAAAAAAACACATTGACACCGGTGTGTCAGACCCACCATACTTGCTCCGGACACTGCGAGAGGGCTGTACAAGCAATGATCACACGCACGGCACAGCGGACACACCAGGAACCGCGGTGTTGGCCGTCGAATGGCGCTAGCTGCGCAGCATTTGTGCACCGCCCCCGTCAGTGTCAGCCAGTTTGCCGTGGCATACGGAGCTGCATCGCAGTCTTTAACACTGGTAGCATGCCGCGACAGCGTGGACGTGAACCGTATGTGCAGTTGACGGACTTTGAGCGAGGGCGTATAGTGGGCATGCGGGAGGCCGGGTGGACGTACCGCCGAATTGCTCAACACGTGGGGCGTGAGGTCTCCACAGTACATCGATGTTGTCGCCAGTGGTCGGCGGAAGGTGCACGTGCCCGTCGACCTGGGACCGGACCGCAGCGACGCACGGATGCACGCCAAGACCGTAGGATCCTACGCAGTGCTGTAGGGGACCGCACCGCCACTTCCCAGCAAATTAGGGACACCGTTGCTCCTGGGGTATCGGCGAGGACCATTCGCAACCGTCTCCATGAAGCTGGGCAACGGTCCCGCACACCGTTAGGCCGTCTTCCGCTCACGCCCCAACATCGTGCAGCCCGCCTCCAGTGGTGTCGCGACAGGCGTGAATGGAGAGACGAATGGAGACGTGTCGTCTTCAGCGATGAGAGTCGCTTCTGCCTTGGTGCCAATGATGGTCGTATGTGTGTTGGCGCCGTGCAGGTGAGCGCCACAATCAGGACTGCATACGACCGAGGCACACAGGGCCAACACCCGGCATCATGGTGTGGGGAGCGATCTCCTACACTGGCCGTACACCACTGGTGATCGTCGAGGGGACACTGAATAGTGCACGGTACATCCAAACCGTCATCGAACCCATCGTTCTGCCATTCCTAGACCGGCAAGGGAACGTGCTGTTCCAACAGGACAATGCACGTCCGCATGTATCCCGTGCCACCCAACGTGCTCTAGGAGGTGTGAGTCAACTAACCTGGCCAGCAAGATGTCCGGATCTGTCCCCCATTGAGCATGTTTGGGACTGGATGAAGCGTCGTCTCACGCGGTCTGCACGTCCAGCACGAACGCTGGTCCAACTGAGGCGCCAGGTGGAAATGGCATGGCAAGTCGTTCCACAGGACTACATCCAGCATCTCTACGATCGTCTCCATGGGAGAATAGCAGCCTGCATTGCTGCGAAAGGTGGATATACACTGTACTAGTGCCGACATTGTGCATGCTCTGTTGCCTGTGTCTATGTGCATGTGGTTCTGTCAGTGTGATCATGTGATGTATCTGACCCCAGGAATGTGTCAATAAAGTTTCCCCTTCCTGGGACAATGAATTCACGGTGTTCTTATTTCAATTTCCAGGAGTGTATATGAGGTGTGTCCACGCTTCAGCTATATGATGCCTTGAACTCTACGGGGACACTTTCAGTGTGTCTGAATGTCTGTGGAGGAATGGTATTCCTTTCCTCCCCAAGAACAGCAACCAAAAGACAGTGGTGTTGGAAACTGGGATCTGCGAGAAGTCGACGTTTTAACTTACCCCAGAAGTGTTCAGTAGGATTCGTGTCGGTATTTTGAGCAGTCAGATCCACTACAGGAATTTTATTGTCCACAAACCATTGCCTCAGAGATGTTTCTTTATGAAAATCGCACTGTCTTGCTGATACAATCACTATGTCCGAACGGTTTCTCTGTTGCAGGCAGTACACAGTGCCGTAGAATGTATTCATATCCTCCCTCATTTAGCGTTTTCATGAGCTCTATAAAGGGACCACATCCTAACCGTGAAAGACAAATCCCTACTATAACATCAACTCCTGTGTACTTCACCGTTGAAATTAAACGTGATGGGAGGCAACGTTCTCCAGAAATTTGCCAAACCCAACCCATCGATGGGACTATCACAGGGTATAGCACGGTTCACCACTCAGAATCACACGTTTCCAGTCACCCAAAGAGCAGTGGCGTCGTTTTGCACACCATATCAAGCGTGACTTAGCAGCGATTGCAGAAAAGTTTGGCTAATGAGGAGCTGTTCGATCGTTGTACCTCACTGAGCACAGTTACTGTGCTGGATGGACTGCTGACAGAACTTTGGAATTCACACGTGATACCTACGCTGGTTGCGTGAGATATTTTACACACATGTACATGATGTCTTGCTTTCACTGTGGTTGCTCTTCGTTTTCCCGCTTCTCATTTACACCATCAGCAGTCGACACGAATAGCTTTAGAAGGGTTGAAATGTCACTGACGGTCCTGTTATTCAGGTATCATAGGATGACTAAAAGAACTGTACTCCATCCGAAGAGGCCTCGGAAGGCCCGACGGCACTGACCGACCGCCGTACCATCCTGAGCCTGTATGTGTCACCAGACGCGAACATGGAGGGGTATGTGGTCAGCACACCGCTCTCATGGCCGTTGTCAGTTTACGAGCCCGCAGCACTAATTCTCAGTCGAGTAGCACCTCGATTTGCCTCACGAGAGCTAAAAGTGCACCGCGCCTGCCAGTAGCGCCCGGTAGACTGGACGGTCATTTATCCAAGTTCAAAAGCCAGATGCCCAAAAGCGCTGAACGTAGGTGATCTGACGGGAACCGGTGTCACCACTGCGGCAAGGCCATTGGCTTACAACGATTAAGTGCACGTTGGAAGTCACTGAGATTCCAGGCGGCCGCTGTGGCCGAGTGGTTGTAGGCGCTTCAGTTCGGAACCGCGCGACCGCTACGGTCGCAGGTTCGAATCCTGCCTCGGGCATGGAAGTGTGTGATGTCCTTAGGTTAGTTAGGTTTAAGTAGTACTAAGTTCCAGTGGACTGATGGCCTCAGATGTTATGTCCCATACTGCTCAGAGCCATTTGAACCATTTTTGAACTGAGGTCCCCTGTCCGGTCGGTACTGTTGTTCTTTACTGAAAGCCCAATACTCCTCGATTGGTTTTACGCTGGCAGGTCAGCCTCTAGTGAGGTCTAGTGATAAACTCTACATCATACAGAAGTATCCAGTTACTTTTCATCAGACAGTATATGTCGCGTCGGGGATTGCACATTGCATTTTGAAAAGTACCAGTAGTTACAATGTCTCCCTCCTTTTGCCCAGCTACACAAAGGTTGGAATGCCATGTATGAAAACTGTTTCATTATGTTCACTTCATTCTTTGGCCTCGACTGGATGGTCGCTTCTTTTCTATGTCCTCTGTCTCTTCCTAAATTTGCTGGTAACTTTTTGCATTTTAAATGTCATCCAGCATTCCAAACTTTCTTTCTTCCCACCGTCGCAACCAAATTCTTCGCAAAATATATACCAGGCAAATGTTTTCCTCCCACTTAACAACCACAATAGCTTGTTTCGTCATCTATTTTTAGAAGTACTTCTTCCACCCACAGCTGGCATTCAATGTGTGCTCGAACTACCCATCTTGAATCATACTCGCGCGATAGATGTCTTAGAAGAAAAATATGCCTGTGCCTGATCGTGTACGTACCGTTGCAGGAGCTAAGGTGAACATATGTTAGTTTTCCGTATTAATTATGATTCGCCCTTATACATAGTCGCAAAGTTCTGACAAGGTAAATAATAATTCTCATGTGGCTGATAGCTTGGCATATGACGCTATTTCAGTGACACGTGTGCCAGTTTAAAATGGTGATGTCGCCCAGACGTGTACGGATTCTGCTTTTTAATCTGCCCAGCAGGGCAAGCTGCCGCACATTATGAGCAAAAAGGACAGGTTGCTGTACTACCATCCAAGCCAAGGTGTGCCCAACCCAAGCAGACTACAGGAATCTTGCTTGCCTGCCCGTCTTCCTCCTGCGCTATGTGACGCAGTAGTTTACTCTGTACGCTTTCACTGTAGTGTTAAGAGTAGGGTTCGCAAGTTTAAGAGAAGTCTCTTTTTTTTTTACTCGAGTGTAGCAAGACGTGGTCCAATATATTATAAATCCATTTTTTGTTATTAAAGACCAGAAAAATTGTCGATTTTATTTGTCCCTTTTCTCCTTTTGACCGCTTTTCGGTGTTATTTATATATTATTTTTAAATATGGACCATTTGCTCTGCGGCTTCACCTTCTTTCTACTAAAAGAGGCTATCATCTACACGAATCGTCATCAGGTCTCTCTAATACATGCTTTCTGTACTAAGCAGCAACATCTCTGAAAATCTACACACATCGAAATAAAGTTTTGCATCACGTTGGTACCGTGAGTTCCGGAACCTGTACAGAAAATTGGAATAGAGTTCAACATATCACTTCCACTCTATTTATTGCTCATGAAAACCACACACTGCATATTGTACCACCATACAGCGAGACATTCAGAGGTGGTGGTCCAGATGGCTGTACACTTTGGTGCCTCTAATACCCAGTAGCACGTCCTCTTGCATTGATTCACGCCTGTATTCGTGATGGCATACTATGCACAGTTGGTCCAGATTGTCCCACTCCTCAACGGCGATTCGGCGTAGATCTTTCAGACTGATTGGTGGGTCACGTCGTCCATAAACACCATTTAAATCTATCCCAGGCATTTTCGATAGGGTTCATGGCTGGAGAACATGCTGGCCACTCTAGTCAAGCGATGTCGTTATCCTGACGGAAGTCACTAGCAAGATGTGGACGATGGGGGAGCGAATTGTCGTCCATGAAGACGAATACCTTTCCAATATGCTGCCGCCGTGCCTGGACTATCGGAAGGAGGATAACTTTCACGTATCGTACAGCCGTTACAGCGCCTTCCATGACCGCCAGCGCCGTACGTCGGCCCCACATAATGCCAACCCAAAACAGCAGGGAACCTCCACATCGCTGCACTCGCTGGACAGTCTGTGTAAGGCCTTTAGCCTGACCGAGTTGCCTCCAAACACGTCTCCGACGATTGTCTGGTTGAAGGCATATGCGACACTATTGGTGTAGAGAACGTGATTCCAAGCCTCAGCGGTCCAGTACGCAAGTTGTTGGACCCATCTGTACCGCGCTGCATGGTGTCGTGGTTGCAAAGATGGACGTCGGGAGTCAAGTTGCGCATCATGCAGCCTATTGCGCACAGTTTGAGTCGTAACATGAGATCCACAAGAAAATCGTTATTCAACATGGTGGCGTTGTTGTCAGGGTTCCTCCGAGCCATAATCGGTAAGAAGCGGTCATCCACTGCAGTAGTAGCCCTTGGGCGGCCTGAGCAAGGTAGGTAATCGACAGTTCCTTTCTCCATGTATCTCCTCCATGTCCGAACATTATCGCTTTGATTCACTCCGAGACGACTGGACAGTTCACTTGTTGAGAGCCCTTCCTGACACAAAGTAACAATGCGGACGCGATCCAACCGCGGTGTTGACCGTCTAGGCATTGACTGAAACTGATCGACTGTCGGACCCCCTCCGTCTAATACGTACTACTCATACATGGTTGTTTACATCTTTGGACGAGTTTAGTGACGTCTCTGAACAGTCAAAGGGACTGTGTCTGTGATACAATATGCACAGTCAGCGTCTATCTTCAGGACCTGTGCGAACTGAGGTGATGCAAAACTTTTTTTGAAGTTGTATATCCTTCGCAGACAAAAACCTGAAGACAACTGTTATATTACAACGCCACCTAAAGTGCGGTAATGGAAGTCAAATTTCTGCATCTTAATGTGTTTCAACAAAATATGATACAAGTTATACCAATTTTAATTACTTTTTCCTGGACATGTATTACGGAGTCCATGAATTTATTATATGTGGTCAAACAGTTCATTCTGGATTCCCGAAAACCATTTTATCCAACTGAAGTTCCTGTTTCGTATTACGATACTCAAAAAGCATACCTGTCTGAAAGAAGAAGCTTTTCGTTCATATTATGCTTTCTTCGTAGTACGTTGCATACTTCTGTAGTTTTATATTTTAAGTTTGATTATATATTTTAAGCCCCAGCAGCAGTCGAACATTTTTTGTATCCAGAAAAGCCCGTACAGGACCTGCAACATGCGGTCGTGCATTATCCTGCTGAAATGTAGGGTTTCGCAGGGATCGAATGAAGGGTAGAGCCTCGGGTCGTAACACATCCGAAATGAAATGTCCACTGTTCAAATTGCCGTCAGTGCGAACAAGAGGTGACCGAGATGTGTAACCAAGGCACCCCATACCATCACGCCGGTTGATACGCCAGTATGGCGAAGACGAGTACATGCTTCCAATGTGCGTTCACCGCGATGTCGCCACACACGGATGCGACCATCATTATGCTGTAAAACAGAACCTGGATTCATCCGAAAAAATGATGTTTCGCCATTAGTGCACCCAGGTTCGTCGTTGAGCACACCATCGCAGGCGATCCTGTCTGTGATGCAGCGTCGTGGGTAACCGCAGCCATGGCCTCCGAGCTGATAGTCCATGCTGCTGCAGACGTCGTCGAACTGTTCGCGCAGATGGTTGTTGTCTTGCAAACGTCCCCATCTGTTGACTCAGGGATCGAGACGTGGCTGCACGATCCGTTACAGCCATGCTGATAAGATGCCTGTCATCTCGACTGCTAGTGATACGAGGCCGTTGTGATCCAGCACGGCGTTCCGTATTACCCTCCGAACCCAATCGATTCTATATTCTGCTAACAGTCATTGGATCTCGACCAACGCGAGCAGTAATGTCGCGATACGATAAACCGCAATCGCGACAGGCTACAATCTGACCTTTATCAAAGTCGGAAACGTGATGGTACTCATTTCTCCTCCTTACACGAGGCATCACAACAACGTTTCACCAGACAACGCCGGTCAACTGCTGCTTATGTATGGGAAATCGGTTGGAAACTTTCGTCATGTCAGCACGTTGTAGGTGTCGCCACCGGGACCAACCTTGTGTGAATGCTCTGAAAACCTAATCATTTGCATAACGCAGCATCTTCTTCCTGTCGGCTAAATTTCACGTCTGTAGGACGTCATCTTCGTGTTGTAGCAATTTTAATGGCGAGTAGTGTAGATAAAGTACCTACAGTATGTCGTGAGAGTTTGCGAGTATCAAAATATGTGACATATACGGCCGTATATTTTGATTGCATTTGCTTGAACGCCTAGTTTTGAACACCTTCAAGTGAACGTAGACCTTAGTATTTGACAAAAATTTAACTTGATACCTCTACCCATTACTACGAAAAAGAGGTTTTAAGACACGGAGGGACAGAAAGACAGACGGACAAAAAAAAGCGACCCTATAATTGTTCCTTTTAGACCGACTGAGGTACAGAACTCTAAAAATGATTAATAGAGTAACAGTTTAGACTTTCTGGCTTGTGTATAAAAAAGGGAGGAGGGCTGCCAAATGCTATGTTGCTTGTGTGGAAAAATGTTCTCGTACCGGTGGTGGTTCCATTGACAGCCTGTGTGAATGCCGCCGTTTGCAATCCCCCGTAGAAGTTTCGACGTTTCACTAGATTCCGTGTAGTGTGAATGGACCTTTATTCTGACAAACACAACGATCACAGTGATTTGTAGGTGTTCGTGAAGAGAGACAGAAAGTGAGTCTGCAGCAGCCACACGGCATGGTGCATCACGCGATCCCGTGCTGGCCAGTGGAGCTTTCAGCGGCAGCAGCAGCGGGGGCGCCAGACTGCCTGCCACTGGCCGACGTAATCCCCAGCCGTGGCTGTCGGCCCGCGCTGCCTGTGACGCGGCTCCCAACACTCAGCGCCGGAAGCCGAATTACCGGACACCCCTCCCCCATCCACCCCCCCTTCCACCTGCCGCCTTGCCACTGGCGGCCCTCCCACTGCTCCGCCTCCGCCGGGAGAACACGACAAAACAGAACGGAACGGGCCGACCCGTCCACGCCTCGTTTCACCAACTTGCCTCTCCGCTAGTTGATTCGTGGCTGCGGTCGTAATTTCGCTCTTCCCATCAGCTACGAACTCGTCTGGAGGCCGCGTCCACATATTGCGTCGCAAAGTGACATCCGTAATACTGGATTATCACCTCCCGTCTGCATTTCCAAACCGGAGGGACTCCATTTGTCCCACGTTCACCTATGTGGCATGCGTCACTTGAGTAATCTAGTCCAGTCTGACTTTAACTCTGCAAAGCCCAAGTACATTTCCTAATGTTTCTCTAATAACAGCATTAAGCACTTCCACAAAGCAGAACGAGATACTTCCATTCCCTCCACCCGATATGGCTGCTTATGATGTGATAGTTCATTTGGGGATAACAACTTGGCAGTTTCCGAGGGTCATCAGCTACGTATCACAGAAACCGTAACTTCATTCGCCTTCTGTCTTCTAAAGATGTCCCTTCACACAGTAGCTAGTGCGTACATATATCTTCCTCCTTGACTCTCGGTCACGTGATCAGGATCGATAAAAAGTCGTAATATCTGTGTTACTAGGACTACGTTTAGGATTCGATCTGATGGCTCTGTACCCCAAAACATTTCTTAAGTCACAGATGGGCAAAATGTTTAAAACTGAGTGCAAATTATGAGGACGTGACGACTTGCTTCACTCAATAATAATAACTGCTCATAGCGACCACCTCTTTCTGGAGCGTCAGTCATGTTTTTCCAGTCACTTCCTGAGCTCACTTGTAACAAACCCACATGAAAAGCTGTATTAAAAATTGTTGAATCCCCATGTATACAATTATATTTTAATATACAGCAAACATAAAAGTGGGTGATTTTTGGGGTGCTAGATAAAGACGATCATGTGACAGCGTTTTCCCTTTAGGTATTCGAAACCCATCCATATAAGATTAGTAAAGTGCGATGTTTTCCTCTCAAAGTTCGATTGAATGTGATTTATCACGCTAATAGTGAACACTTACGAGTGAGTTATCAATTTCATCCACAGCTATGATACGCAGTACGACAAAACACAATCTTACAATAGATCTAAAATAGGAATAACTATCCAGCTTCTTAAATGAAAATGTTTGCTATGAATTGGGTTCTGGGTGTTAGATTAACATGATATCGCTAAGCAACCATACACATTACACATTGTTAATTAAAATATAGTACACATCTACACTCCATTTAAATGTTACACAAATTTTATGTCCATTGTCTCCTCGAGCAGTATTGAATTGTACACTAGAATTTTACAGGCAGAGTTTGTTACAAAACTGCACTGCAGATTGGAGCCACGGATGAGACCAGAGCTCGAACTCATGAAATACTCGTTACAGTGACCTAACGGAGAATGAAAGCACGCTTTTCTGAATATGATCCAGAGGCCTAGTCCACTGTTCTACGTGTCTCAATGACATGATAAGCCCCTGGTGTTACACAAAGGAACCTTATTCTGATCCCCATCTGGACTTTGTGGTTTAGCTTAGTTATATATCAAGGTACTATGCAGGCCGCTTTGCGCTTGAACTGCCCTTGAAAATCGCAGTTGTGTGACCAGTGGCAGGGGCACCGACTTTGAGGGGAGTGTTATGGGACCATTGCTTTTCACAATATATATAAATGACCTAGTAGATAATGTCGGAAGTTCCATGTGGCTTTTCGCGGATGATGCTGTAGTATACAGAGAAGTTTCAGCATTAGAAAATTGTAGCGAAATGCAGGAAGATCTGCAGCGGGTAGGCACTTGGTGCAGGGAGCGGCAACTGACCCTTAACATAGACAAATGTAATGTATTGCGAATACATAGAAAGAAGGATCCTTTATTGTATGATTACATGATAGCGGAACAAACACTGGTAGCAGTTACTTCTGTAAAATATCTGGGAGTATGCGTGCGGAACGATTTGAAGTGGAATGATCATACAAAATTAATTGTTGGTAAGGCGGGTGTCAGGAGAGATTCATTGGGAGAGTCCTTAGAAAATGTAGTCCATCAACAAAGGAGGTGACTTGCAAAACACTCGTTCGACCTATACTTGAGTATTACTCAACAGTGTGGGATCCGTACCAGATCGGGTTGACGGAGGAGATAGAGAAGATCCAAAGAAGAGCGGCGCGTTTCGTCACAGGGTTATTTGGTAACCGTGATAGCATTACGGAGATGTTTAGCAAACTCAAGTGGCAGAGTCTGCAAGGTAGGCGCTCTGCATCGCGGTGTAGCTTGTAACCTCCCCACAAAAAATATAATTTAAATAAAAATGAACCAAGTGTAACCTCCCCATAAAAATATTTAAATTAAAATATGAACCACGTGTAAACTCCCCACGGAAATAATAAGTAAATGAACGTTTAAATATTGTTACTCCTGTACAAAATTGGTTCCCATTTATAGTCTCCGTGCAGAAATGCATTCAGATTTAATGTAACCACAAAATTCTTTTCTCATTTAATGTTAAGTTCAAAACAGAAAAATTCCTAAACACCAAAATAATAAAAAAAATTCAGTAACCTGGTAAATTTTATGACGACAGCAGCGCTGCGCCACGGCCCTGTATTCTGAATAAAAAAAGCAAAAATTCTTACCTCAATAAAAACTGCAAATATATCTGCTCTTACATAAAAAATTATCGGCACAGCTCCGTGCAGTGCTGGCCTATGCTTTGTGATTCATGAAAGGAAAGACAATCCATTGAATAAAATCTGTAAATTTGAATGAATGTTCTTTTTAAATTACTTTATATTATAAAAATTATTATTGGGGCTTTTTTTAAAAGAAATTGAATGACAGTTGACATACATTATTAGATATGCGCAAGGCTGCTTCTTTACCTTCTACAATAATACTCATCCTCCAGAGTCCCGACCAGAGCAGACTGCACACAAGCGCAGACACACGCCGACTACCGTTGACTACTGCCGACTACAGTCGACTACTGCACACTACTGCCGACTCACGCAGACTACTGTCGACTGCTGAAGACTACAGAAGACTAACTCAGACTACTGCCGACTAGCGACAAGCAACAACTAACTACATACTGCTCTCTGGTCAGAGACTCTCCTAAGTCTTGCCTGTTGCAGGCAGCATATACATCGCATAACTGTTACATATCCCTCCACTGGGGGGGCAAAAATTTGGCAGCGATGGTGAGTCAATTGGACTTGCCATGAGCAACAAATTTTTCCTAATTAACTAAGTTTACAATCACAGAATATATACATATATATAAGTGCAGAACATGAAATAAAATGGAGTGCACATGCACTGAGTACAGAACATATCAAGCAAAGACAAAATGTGTACACAATGAGTACAAAACATATTAACAAATGGCAAAAGTGCCACGCACTGCGGTACAGAACATATCAGCAAATCACAAAATGTATACGCAATGAATACAAATCATATTAACAAATGACATAAAGTGCACACGCACTGTAGTTCAGACTGTATCAGCAAATCACAAAATGTATACGCAATGGATACAAATCATATTAACAAATGACATAAGTGCACACGCACTGTAGTCCTTTTTTTTTACTATTTTACAAGAACTAGGATAGGAAAGGGAATGATTGCATCATGGTTGTAGCACATTATGTTGCATGCAGCTGCACTGAAAGTGCATATCTTTCTACAGAAGCACAACACCAAGTGAGACAATCTGAAGTTCTTTTCCCTGAAGTATTAATCAGTGTAGCCAAGACACTGAAATGTCGTAGTAATATTCCATGTTATCATTTTGGTAGTACATTAGGTACACCAAACAGTGGGACCATAACATCATCTCCATCGCTCAAGGTGGTGGACAGAATGTCGTGTCAACACCACGTTCTTGTAAGGTACACCAACGTAGAATTAGTGGAAAAACCAAATATAGTGCTCCATGAGCATGAGGATAGACAGGACAAACGGATATTGCAGTAATTTCTGGTAATTAGATCGGAAGGTGAAGGACATTAAGTCTTATGCCAGTAATCATTGAGAATTACACTAGTCTAACAACTGATTTGAGGATTTCGTGGCACTCATTGCCAGTTACTGAACATTTCTGTACCATGGATGAAGTATTACAGAATAATGTTCATAAGTAATCTGTTTGCAGAGAACATTGGCACTCATTGTCCAGTTACAAACCATCAGAAGTCATCATTCAAAACAGGAGCTAGTGAGTGTAGCATCAAGCTACTGGTATTCATATATATATATATATATATATATAGCATGAAAGTGACATAATACAAATTTAAAATATAAGAAAGAGTGGCATTCATTGGTCAGCAAGTATTGAATATTACAAAACATTTTTCATCATTCAAGTGACATATGACATATTTAACAATAATTATTGGCACTCATTGGCCAGTTACAAAACATCAGAAGTCATCAGTCAAAACAGGAGTTAAAGAGTGTAGCATCAAGCTACTGGTATTCATATATATAGCATGAAAGTGACATAATATAAATTAAAAATATAAGAAACAGTGGCATTCATTGATCAGCAAGTACTGAATATTACAAAACATTTTTCATCATTGAAGTGACATATGACATATCTAAAAATAATTATTGGCACTCATTGGCCAGTTACAAATCATCAGAAGTCATCATTCAAAACAGGAGTTAAAGAGTGTAGCATCAAGCTACTGGTATTCATATATATAGCATAAAAGTGACAATACAAATTGAAAGTATAAGAAACAGTGGCATTCAATGGTCAGCAAGTATTGAATATTACAAAACATTTTTCATCATTAAAGTGACATATGACATATTTAAAAAAAATTGTTGGCACTCATTGGCCAGTTAGAAAACATCAGAAGTCATCAGTCAAAACAGGAGTTAAAGAGTGTAGAGCATGCATGCATTATTACAAAATATCATTCACTATTACTCAGAACTCATCATTCAAGTGACATAATACATAATTAAAATGTAAGACACTGTAACTATTACTCAAAGTCTGTGATTAGAAAACATCATTATTACTCATAACTCTTTTAAATTGGTAGCATCATTTGGGACTGGTAATACATTTTTTTGTGCTAGCAATGCATTGCATTGGGATCGATAATTAATTGCTGGGGGCATAACAATATTTGCATTTGACTTATTGCTGCAAATGAAGATGTGTAACGTCATTCGTCATGAGTCAGCTGTAGCAAGGTTATGAAACAAATAGAGTATATGTGATCATATTCATGAATGACACAGGTTTAAAGACGAACTGCTTATAGCACATTAATTTCATGAATAGCTTCTCCTGGAAAAATACAAAATGGATTATTAAGTTGAAAGAAGAAACAAATATTATGCTGAAAAGTAGTGAACTTCGAATTAACAGGTAATGAAATGTGTATTAAATATATATGTTCTCTAGCTGTCCTTTCCAAAACCCTCAGTCATCATACCATGCGACATAAAACATACTGTCAAAACGAACTGCAACAAATACTTAAATAACTACATAGCATTAATACATAAACTTCAACATTATCTTCATCTGCAAAGAAAAACTTCATTATCATTACTATCATCACCTGCAAAGAAAAACTTCATTATCCATATCAACATAATTCCATTATTATCATCACCTGTAAAGAAAAACTTCATTATCCATAGTAGCATATTCTTCATCACTATTCATCATCATTCATTATCATCTACAAAAGAGTCACTTCATTATACAACAATTCATAGTATAAAGTTCCTTATTTCTAGCATATTTCATCACTAAAACTAAGATGTGTAGTTCTGTCTGACAGCCTGCATCAATCGCCTCGTATTCTGAAAGAAAAAATTAGTTAAGACTGCTATCATACGATGTGTATAGTAAATTCTTGTTAATGCTTGTTAATTCTGATCCATTTACTCTTCGTGATGAGGTATTGCATCTTCTTTAGTTCATTCCGAACGTGAAATTCCCAATTCTGTTTAATTTCTTTCTTTTACACGTTATTTCTTTCTGAAAATGATGAACAATGATTAATGTCTTGCATTTAAATCATACACCCATTAAATAAAAGCTGGTTTCTAGTGATATAATTGAGCATACAGCGTAGCATGACAGAAAACGTAATATGTCAAAAACATAGACAGTGTTCAGATACAAAAATGTACACAGAGTATCACAATGTAGCAGCAAAAAAAATGTAAAATAGTCACGATGTTGAGATATCATAAGGAAAAATGTCAAAGTCAACTAGTGTTTGTTACATCTTAAATATTTCATAGTGCATATAAACAAAACAGGAAAACAATCATACATACATGAAAAATGGAAAATGTGCACGGTCTGATGTCAAACGACAAGAAGAGCGACCTGCTAACCTTACCTTGCCGGGCACTTGCCAAGAAAAATACGATAATCATCAGTAAGTGTTCATGTGAATATAATTGCATAAGTGGTCATAAAAAAATCAGGAAATAGCATTACAGTGTGATAAATCATAAAGTATGTTCATTCAATAAAGGGTTTGATGTGGGAGATATGGTGATTCCCTTTGGTTTTTCTGGTTGTCAAAGTTTCGACGTGTACTACATTGGGGTGAGGAATGCTGCGAATTCGATATGGACCTGCATATAGAAGCTCAAATTTACTACATCTACTTTTTCCTCTGTTAGGTAAATAATGTGTGCATACTAATATCTTCTGTGCAATGTGAAAGTCACGGCGTGTGCAAACCTGTTTTTGCTGTCTTCTCCGGCGCTCTGCGGCACGTTTGATGTTGTTCAGCGCAGGTTACTAATTGTTTAATTTTGTTTGGTGGTTCAACATTTTTCAGTATAACATGCGGAGACAGCATAGTAGATTCATTTGGTATGGAATTAATTACATCCTGGAATGAGAGTATGTGTGTGTCCCAATCAATATGTTTTTTATGGCAGTATATTCTACACAGTTTACCAATTTCTTTCATTAATCGTTCACAAGGGTTCGAAGAAGTATGGTACCGGGGTATATAGATCGGAGAAATGTTTCTAGCTCGTAACATACGTGTCCATGTAGCAGATCGAAACTGTGGTCCATTGTCGGAGATTACTTTCAACACATACCCTACATGAAATAGAAAATGTTTTACAAATGCTTTCGAAACAGTTTTAGCAGTAGCTTTGCGTAACGGAGTGAAGGTAACAAATTTTGAAGTGAGTTCAACAGCGACAAAGATGTAGCAAAAACCTCTATTAGTTCTGGGAATCGGACCAAAAATGTCTATAGCGGCCATGTGTCTCAGTTTAACAGGTACAATGGGATGTAATGGAGGAATATGTGAAGTCGTATCTGACTTACCTTTCTGGCAGATTTTACATGACGCTAAAACTCGTCGAATACGTTTCTCCATGTTGGTAAAATAACAGTTCTGTCTCAGTATAAGAAAACGTTTCCTGGCTCCGTAATGTGCGTAACTTAAATGAGTATACCAGATTAATTTGTTAACAAGTTCGTTAGGAATGCATAATAACCAATTGTTGCTGTCAGGGTGAGAACGGCGAAACAGAATGTCATTGCGTACATTGTAATGGTTTCTAATGGCAACATTATTCCTATCTTGCCAAAGGTGTTTAATTTCTTTCCACACGTTGTCTTTACTCTGCTCTTGTGCTATGTCTTGTAATGACGACGAAATGAAATTTTCAAATGCAACTTGTTGAATGTACATTACGCTGAAATTTGCTTTGCAGAAGTTGGTTGCGATGTCTTGCTGATTGTTGCTGAGAGAACGGGATAGTGCGTCTGCTACAATATTTTGTGTACCGGGAATGTGAACAATTGTAAAATTAAATTCCTACAAATAAAGTTTCCATCTACTTAATCTGTCGTGTGTAAGTTTTGGGGAAAGTAAAAACTGTATAGCTCTATGATCTGTGTAAACGGTCGTATGTCTTCCATAAAGAAAATGACGAAACCTCGTAAATGCCCAAACAACACATAGTGTTTCAAGTGCTGTAACTGAATAATTGCGTTCAGCAGGTGACAAAATGCGACTCGCAAAGGCAATGTTTTTAATTACAGTAGTGCCATCTTCTTCAATTCCCTGAAAAATGTGTACGCCTAAAGCGGTGTTAGAGCTGTCGGTGGCAATGGAAAAATTTCTAGTAAGATCTGGATGTGATAAAAGTGGTGCATTCAACAAAGCATGTTTCAAATAACATTCTCGTGAACAAGATTCTGTGTATCTGAAGTATTGCTTACGTTGCTGGAAGATGCAACCTGTACTGTATCTAGTCAAATTCTATCTGACGTGCTATTATTTTCAGGAGGATGCTGCGGCATTTCCAGTATTTGTACTGTTCTGTTATTTCTTCCTGACGTATTACGTTCGGGATGAGATCTACTGTCTGGTTCATTCATGATAATATGTTGTTGCGGATAATTTTGCTGCTGATAACACCGACTGTTATTAAATGTACGGTGAAAATTGTGCTCATTACTTTTACGTCTCTCATGATAGTCATTTCTATACGGCACATTGCGATAGGAATTGAAATAGTGTGTCTTCTGTACGTACTGATTCCCTTGTTGCTGTGCGTTACTATTTGTTTGAGCTGACGCCATACGTGTAGGCGGCGAAACATTAAAGCTTGGTTGACCTTGTACATTACATTGTTGGTTAGGTATGCTAACCGGCTGGCTTTCATTCTGTTGTTGTGAAAAACCTCTATTGTTACCAAAATGCGTTCACTGTTGCTGATAATCTTGACGATACTGATAATTAAAATTTTGTCTGTTATTAAAGTTCTGGTGGTTGTCGTTCCTGAAGCGCCTATTAGCTTTGCTATTGAAATTGCGTGGCTGATCGTAATTGCTGTATGTTTGTTGACCTTGGTTATTATATGAAAAATTTTTGTTTATAAAGGAAAAATCCGATTGCTGCACTTCCAAAAGCTGTAACAGATCTCTGAATGCCGAAATATTTTCTTTCTGCTGACCCGTTAAAGGTGACACTCTTAATGATCGTGGTAATTTAGAAATACGTAATTGAATAAGTGCAGATTCACTGTATGGTTCACTTAAGTACTGGTTTTGTTGGACCATGTGTTCAAAAAATTGCGTGACAGTGGAAAAATTTGAGTTCTCATAATTCTGTAAACTAATTAATTGATCCTTAATTCCGCGCTGTGTCGTCTTCGACCAATACGCTGACAGAAAAACATTCTGAAATTCTTCTACCGAGTAGCATTGTCTCGCGATCGGTCTCATACGGGTTGCTGGTTCGCGTCCAAAAAACTGCAAATAAATTCAAGTTTATGTGTTACGGGCCAAGTCGGTGGAAAAGCAAAGCTAAATTGTTGTATCCAATCCAAGGGGTGGATCTGTGTTCTGTCATTTTTAAATACTTTAAATTTTGTCACTGATAGAAAATGTTTGTAATCAAATTTATCGTGTCTGTATGTATAAACAGGTTCTAGATTGTATGAGAATCTATTTGTCTGTGACTGTTCGGAATCTAACTCACGTACTCTCTGTAAATTACCTAAATTACACTGGCTATGTGAGTCTGACAAATGTTCGCAAAGTGGCGTCTGCTGCGATGTGTTAAACGCTGAAACATTTCTCACCTCTGTTACCTCTTGCTGTAAAGTTTACAATTTTCTACGTAATGTATTATTGGACGAATCTATCTCACTGATTGTCTGCTGTAGATTTTGGAATTCAGGTGTTTGATTAAACGAAATCGGTGAAGTATCGTCTGATTTGCTGTCATTATTACTTTCAATAACGTCAATACGACTGGCCAATTCATCACATTTTTCAGTCAGTATTTTTACCTGATCATCGGTTTTAGTGTCACAAGCATTAATCTGTTTTTGTATTTTACGTGTGGTTTCGTTCAATTTTTTAACGTCTGCTTTGATGACATCGGGATCCTGTATTAGTTCTAATTGTTCAAGTCTGTCGGTCACTGTCTGAAAGTCTACTGTGTGTCTGTCTGTTTTTGCTTTAAGATCGGTAATCTCATGACGCAATTCGGTGTTCAACTGTTTGATAGTATTAATTTTGTCTGATACTGTAGCAATATTGTTGTCTACGTATGATTTTGCTTTCATAAACAATTTACGTTTATCTTCCTGTCTCTGTGCGGTAATTGTTTCCATGACTTGTCGCTTTACTTTATTCTGTTCCTGTATGAATTTGCGGTAACGCGTTTCACTGTTTTGTAAATGGTGATTAAAAAGTTCGTCAACTTCACTGTTCTGTTGGTCAAATTTTGCGTCTGCTTTTGCATCCATTGTGCGTGAAAGTCCTGCTGACATTAATTTAAACTCGTCGCGTAACTGTGTTGCGTTTTCAGAGCATTGTTTACCAACTGCACTAATTTCGTCTCTAAGTAATTTAGTTGTATCTGCATGTCTATTATTCAGTTCTTGTGCCACAGATCTAATTTCTTCACTACTGTTTCTAGCACAAGCCTTAATTTCCTCACGTAATTGTACCTTAGTATCATGACACTGCGCGGCAACGGCTGTAATCTGTTCACTAAGCTGTCTGGAATTGTTGTCTAATTTTTCATTAAGGTTGCCATGTTTTTCATTAAGTTGTTTGAAATTTTCATTAAGGTTGTCTGGTTTTTCATTAAGTTGTTTGAAATTGTTGTCTTGTTTTTCATTCTGTTGTAGCAATACTACCATAATTTGATCCAAGCCAGTATTACCTACTCTATTCTCTGTGCAGTGTGATGGCGTACCTGCAATTGTCACGTTTTGTGTATGCATTTGGTTGTTCTGTGATTCTTGAAAATGCTTGCCAATCGGATGTGCACTGTTGGTCACTACTACTAACTAACTCCGTCTACAGGCCGCAAGCGACCCATCGGGACCATCCGACCGCCGTATCATCCTCAGGTGAGGATGCGGATAGGAGGGGCATGGGGTCAGCACACCGCTCTCCCGGTCGTTATGACGGTTTTCTTTGACCGGAGCCGCTACTATTCGGTCGAGTAGCTCCTCAATTGGCATCACGAGGCTGAGTGCACCCCGAAAAATGGCAACAGCACGTGGCGGCGGGATGGTGACCCATCCAAGCGCCGGCCACGCCCGACAGCGCTTAACTTCGGTGATCTCACGGGAACCGGTGTATCCACTGTGGCAAGGCCGTTGCCTCTGTTGGTCACTACACCGGAATTAAATAAATCTGACGTATTCTGATTACACTGTTCATTTTCGTTAGAAAATTTTGTCTGTTCGTTACATAAATTTTGCAAACCGTGTGTGTTAAACTGGGCAGCGTTCATTGTAACAGAACGTGCCGCGTCATAAATTGTCGTTAAATTAACAGAGGACACAATTGAATTTGTTTGCTCATCACTAGGATCAAAATAATTACTAGTGGTCGGTAGGCACTGATTGTCTATAAACGGAGGATTGTCATAATTACACTGAGTGTCGCAAATATTATCGGTCAAATTATTCGAGTCGGCTGTTTCACTCATTGTACATCGCGATGTACTGTTAACAGTTTTTCGCGGCATTTTCACTAATCAAAATTAAGCACAAATGAAACAAAGACAAAGCGAAATAGAACAAACAATTACAACAAAGAGCAATAAATTGCCGATGATCTGTGAAAGAAAGAGTGACAAATTAGTAAATGCGTTGCGCCAGATGCAAACTACGTTTAAGTAAATAAGAGCAGATATATGACTACTTATCAGAAGATTCACAAAGAAATACGATCCTGGCCGGATGTCGCTAAGTGTAACCTCTCCACAAAAAAATTAAATAATGATAATGAACCAGATGTAACCTCCCCACGGAAATATTAAATTTAAATATGAACCACGTGTAAACTCCCCACGGAAATAATAATTAAATGAATTTTTAAATATTGTTACTTCTGAACAAAATTGGTTCCCATTTATAGTCTCCGTGCAGAAATGCATTCACATTTAATGTAACCACAAAATTCTTTTCTCATTTAATGTTAAATTCGAAACAGAAAAATTCCTAAACACCAAAATAATAAAAAAAATTCAGTAACCTGGTAAATTTTATGACGACAGCAGCGCTGCGCCACGGCCCTGTATTCTGAATAAAAAAAGCAAAAATTCTTACCTCAATAAAAACTGCAAATATATCTGCTCTTGCATAAAAAATTTTCGGCACAGCTCCGTGCAATGCTGGCCTATGCTTTGTGATTCATAAAAACGAAAGATAATCCATTGAATAAAATCTTTAAATTGACATGAATGTTTTTTTTAAATTACTTTATATTATAAAAATTATTATTGGGGCATTTTTAAAAGAAATTGAATGACAGTTGACATACATTATTAGATATGCGCAAGGATGCTTCTTTACCTTCTAAAATAATACTCATCCTCCAGAGTCCCGACCAGAGCAGACTGCACACAAGCGCAGACACACGTCGTCTACCGTCGACTACTGCCGACTACAGTCGACTACTGCACACTACTGCTGACTCACGCAGACTACTGTCGACTACTGAAGACTACAGAAGACTAACTCAGACTACTGCCGACTAGCGACAAGCAACAACTAACTACATACTGCTCTCTGGTCAGAGACTCTCCTAAGTCTTGCCTGTTGCAGGCAGCGCATACATCGCATACCTCTTACAAGCTTGCTCGCCAGGTTTCGAGAGGGTGCGTTTCTGGATGAGGTGTCGAATATATTGCTTCCCCCTACTTATACCTCCCGAGGAGATCACAAATGTAAAATTAGAGAGATTCGAGCGCACACGGAGGCTTTCAGACAGTCGTTCTTCCCGCGAACCATACGCGACTGGAACAGAAAAGGGAGGTAGTGACAGTGGCACGTAAAGTGCCCTCTGCCACACACCGTTGGGTGGCTTGCGGAGTATAAATGTAGATGTAGATGTAGATGAACACATGATGTCATTTAGACTATAGAAGGTGGGATATTTAAGATAGATGGAGGATGTGGGGATTTTAAAAATTCAAGATAATGGAAAATTTAATAATAGACAGGAAATTTGAATATTATGATGGCGGAACTAGGCAAGTTGTGCTTTGTACCCAAACCTGCTCCTGTCCACAGCAACACAGTATGGTATTACAACAAGGCAGTGGTATTTATCTCTGAATTGCGTGTATGCCCCTTCACTTAATCACAACAATTTTAAATAATACAGTCCATTATGTAAAACTGGTACCAAGTTGATAGATATATAGAAATGCAGTATGTCTACTACTTTCATATGAACATCACATATTTTCGTGAAATACAATAAGATATTCACCTCTGAATTACATATACATAAACATTTGTATTTCAAAAGTGTAGTATTAAAATTGCTATTTGTGGAAATTAGCATGCAATATTTGCCTGTGAACACACACACATCCTTCAAACTGCTGTTTGTACATGATTGTGAAGTACCGAGTGTGCTATTTCCATAGCTACACATAACATGTCAAACAGAAAAGTATAACCTAGTAGATAGACACTAACTAGACCATTCAGGAAATACATATTAGCTAAAATACTAGGCAATATCACAAGCAGGGAGCTTGAATTATTGGAAGAATGTAATTATTTAGACCTATTCCTAGAGTAAGTCACAATACACCCTCAAATTAAATATTTCCACATGCAAACTGTTCTGTGATTATTGTCAAGTATTACAATGGTATCTGCATCTCTGTTTTGTCTTTTCAGTCCGAGAAAATGACATACAACATACTGTCATCACATAACATGTTTATGAGTTTTCCTGCAATCAGTGATAATGGCTGTCAATTATTGACTTTTATTACAAATCACAGGGCCTAGTCAAGGTTAAGTACGAAACGAAGTCCTGTAATATATACCCATCACCACTATTTTGCTATCGCTCTCAAAAACGTTTACCAATTGCAACAATGGTGTAAAGGTCCTTTAAAATATGTATTCCTACAATTAACTACCAAATAACTCCAAAATCGAATAAAAATAAGTGATGTAAAAATGCCACACAATATAGCCAAACACCATTTTAGGAAGGAACGAAGAAGAGGTTTTTATCATGATAAACTCTTAAATGGCAATACACAAGAATGTCTGTTTAGTTTACATACAAGACGACCAGGGAAAAACTAGTAAAAGATGAGGACAGAGCCACTATTTCGAAATTAAGATTATTTATCAAAACATGTGCTGGTTGTAAACTTGTAACATTACACATATTAGAAATTCAATTTTTGCACAAAAATAAAATTGTATTATACGCAAAGCGCTTTTTCAAGTACAGTGAGCCTGAAAATTAAATATTTTCACCTCCAAATGGTCAGTATTACTTATTAAAGTACTCACATCTTCCACATTAGCAGTACAGATAAAAACTCAACTTTAAATTCCTCTAAATACATAAAAATTGGTTGCAAGTACACATGGGTACTACTGCAGCCTAAAGTCCACTGAGGATTCGCAAAGTAAACCAAGTTATTCCCACATCCAAAAACTCATCTGATATCAAAGTCAGTCGAACATAATAGTTACCCCATGATAGCGTATTGACCTCATCTTGCAGTTAAAAATATTGTCATTAGACTTTTCTCTTTCAGTTTTGTGTAATGTGGAAGGCAATTGATTACAGTTTTGGTGTAACATGGAGGAAGTTTTCTTATAATATCGCTGCAACATGGAGGAAAATTTGTTACATGGAGAGTAATTTGTTACAACTTCCCTCTCACATGGAGGCAATTTGTTACAGTTTCTCAGTGCTATGGAGTGAAATTTGCTACCGTTTTTCAATACTGTAGAGGGCTATTTGTTACATGGAGATCAATACCTTACAATTTTTTGTGGCATGGGTGGCAATTTGTTACAACTTAGCTGTAACACAGAGAGTAATTTGTTACAGTTTTGTTGTAGTGTGGGGCAGTTTGTTACATACAAGGCACCTGTTACAATATTATTTTAATATCTAAGATAATTTATAACAATACCGTAGCAAAATGGCGGGAAATTTGTTACAAATGTTCTGTAACATGGGCAATTTGTTAGAATTTCGCTTTAAGATATACAGCAATCTGTTACATTTCAGTGATAAACCTGTTACAGAATTGGAGAACGACTTTATCAACAGGGTGGGGCTCTGTGTTTAAGTACAGTAGTTCAGACCATTTAGTCAGCTTTGATGTAGTACTTATCACTTTTTATAAAGGTCCATCTTACATATTCCTTGGCATTAGTTAGTTATATGTTTCAGGTGGACATTGCTGCTTTCTTTGAGCACACTCTTTCGTCAACCTATTTTATTTTCAACCATGAATACTTTGAGCAGCCTGACGGCGTCGTCGCTGGTAGCCTTCTGTCTCCGCTGGTGGAAAATCCTTTTATGGAGGATTTTGACAGACAGTACTTAAATCAGCAAAATCTATTTTGAAATTATGTGGATGTTACTTTTATGCACTGGTCTCGTCGAGAAGATAAATCATGGAGTTTTTACATCACTTAAATTCTATTCATAAAAACATCTGGGCCACTATGGGATTGGAGATTTTGGTTACTTGGAAGAACGATGGCTGTCTGATTCAGTTATTGTAAGCCCACACATACAACTTGTATTATAAACATCAAGTTGTCATCATGTTTCACAAACAATGAGTGTGGTTCAAATGGTTCAAATGGCTCTGAGCACTATGCGACTTAACTTCTGAGGTGATCAGTCGCCTAGAACTTAGAACTAATTAAACCTAACTAACCTAAGGACATCACACACATCCATGCCCGAGGCAGGATTCGAACCTGCGACCGTAGCAGTCCCGCGGTTCCGGACTGAGCGCCTAGAACCGCTAGACCACCGCGGCCGGCAACAATGAGTGTGCTTTAAATATTTGTACATAAAGGTCACACAGACAGTTTGCCTAAAGAACTTGCCCACCTATGATAGTGTTCAGGGCAAATGGATATTCCACCCAGCAAGTTAACAGGACGTCACAGTTAAAACCAAGAACCAGGAAGTGGATAAATAGGACAGTACACTGGCAAAATCTCTATCTTTTCTTTTCGTTGTCGGAAATATTTTGTTTAAAACATCAAGAATCCTCTGTAACTTTTAGGTGAAACTGGTCTTCTGACCACCAACTAAAGCTGCTGTCCTGCTGGGATCAGTGAAGAACAATCTGTTGCTGCAGATGGCTGGACTTGACGAAATACCTTGCTGGTGTGTATGGCTTTTATAGCCCAGACCACGTGCACCGTGGAACAATGTTGTACTGAGGATTGATACTGAATTTACCTTTTGCAACCAATCAAGTCTGGTATTGCTAAACATTGCATCACAGCTGCATCGTCAATGGAGCAGGGTAAAACAGTAATTAAGGCCACTGGAACATCTTTCTGGGATTTCATTATTAATGAATCCATGGAAGTATGTATGGTGGAAAATCATATGAACCGTGCTAGGGCTAGCAGCAAGAAATCACCTCCACAATTTACCTAAATTTAAGACGACTGAAGTGGGCTGTCCACTATGGTTACTGGTAATATAGAGGACAGCTGAGTTCTGTAGTTGTACCAAGAGGATGCTGCCATTGAGTAATTTGTTCCATATGCCAACATGATTTTGACCCACGAATAGAATGCTCAGTGTACTGTATATTGTGCAATTGAGAATGTCTTCACGTCAGTTTTCAGTGGCTCACTTGAGGATGACTGCAGGTGCCCAATGGAAATACCATGGAGTATAGCTGACGACGACCGGCTGCAAGCTCAAAATTTCTTCGAAAGAGTTAAGCATTGATGGTTACTGACAGTGTACTGTATTTGGAAGCAGAAACCACTGTGCAGCACTTATTTAAATCTAAGAAACAATCAAAGAAACAATACTAGTGTATTGGGCAACACAAACTGGGTTTGTCTGCATGGGCTGATAAGCACTTGATAGTCCTGAAGAAATACTTTGGGCTGGGGTCACTAGTGTATTCTGCTCATTAGGCCGTTTGAGGCTCAGTGTAAATCTTGTACCAGACTCCCCGGGCCCCTCATCAGAAAACTCTGACGACATATTGGGTATCCAACCTGGATCATCCTGGAGTGAAGTGAGTGAGGATAACCTTTAAGCTGCAGCAGTAGTGAGCTTTATTATGTATGTGAGAGATTATAAAAAGATGAAGATGATAAGTGAAACATCTCTATCACTATGTAATAATACAGGGGATGTTAGCTACTGTGGGATGTCAGGTACTGAGAATGGAAGGTACTGGAGGCTATCAGAATCAGATAATACAATACAGCTTTATAATCCAGTACGAGATATCTCCTCCATAACTGACAACCTCCCAGTAGCTGATATCATCTCTCTGATTTATACACCTGTGCAAATTTTCTCTACGTCTGTTACGCTTACTTTACTGCAGGAACAAATTAATAACATACAGAGTGAATCAGCTGAAACTTACACCACAAATATTGCAGAAATAGAAAGGCTGCTGATTTCACAGACTGGATTTGTAGTCAATAATACTTAGGACGTTTATTTTTTGTAAACATGCACTTTTTGGGTGGAACATTGCCCATTGGGATTAAAAAACTAAAAGTAGGGTAAATTAGAATGTCAGTGTTGTTTGTTGCAGCATTCTACTGGGAGTCGTTTATGACATATTCTATTTTGAAAAGTTACCACAATGGCACTTGTTTATGCCATTCAACCAGCATAGCTACTAGGTACAATGTTGTTATGTTTGCTTACAGCCTGCTTGTGTGTTCCTCAAGTGCTTTCCAACTTGCTCGTCAGTTAGTGTGTGACAGTCCAAGAAGCAAGTCGTGAGTGGACCATAGCATTTACCCATGCAGAAAACGCCAACATTTTAATGGTGTATGGAGAGTGGGAGAAGAATGAAGTTCGTTCTTGTATGGCGTATGTGACACGTATCCAATAGACATCGACTATCTCGACAGTAATTTAATAAACTCTTCAACCAATACGCGAAAGTAGTAGAATAACACACAGACAAAGTAACAGAAGATAACAAGAGACAACAGAAGAGGGGAAAATAAGCGTTCTTGTGGCTGTTGCAGCTGATCCGCACGTTAGCTCCCGCGAAAACTGCACAAGGAAGAGTCCTGAGTCAGGCAGGTGTCCTATATATTCTCTGTCGATACAGGTACCTTACCTGTAACATCTTCTACATCAAAAGCTGCATGGAAACGATTATGATAATCGTCGTGACTTCTGTAAACAGGAATTAACAAGGATATTTCAGATTTATCGTGTACCTTGTTTAGTGATGAAGCCACATTTACCAATCATGGTAAATGGCCGAAACATTCACTATTGGTCTCCTGACAATACCCATTGGCTTGGTCAGGTGGAACGTGAGCATCCATGGAGTGTAAACATGTGGCGTGGGATAGTGAACCATCAGTTCATAGCCTTGTTTTCCATGGGTCGAACACTGAAAGCGCACAAATATCACAGCCTCCTAACCCACCATCTTCTACGGATGCCAGAAGAAGGTCCTCTGCGGACTACGAGGAACCTGTGGTACCAACACGATGGATGTCCAGCCAATAATGCGTGAGGGGCTACAGCACGTATTCACGAATTATTTCCAAATCATTGGATTGGCTGTAGAGGACCTGTACCAGGGCCAGACCGTTCCCAGATTTAATGATTGTAGGCTACTTCAGCGGGGAAATCCGAAAGATACTGTCTGCAGGGACGTACCAATTACACCCGAGGAGATACAACGACGTATTAGTAAAACCTGCTCGGACGTCTCCGCTGAAATGATACCACGTGTGAGGCAGTCGATCCATACCAGAGTGGAAGCGTGTACTGCCGCTGCTGTAGTCATTTTGAACACAAACCTGTGATGGTCAGCTGTCTCGTTGCTGGTCAGAATCCAAACAACTAATGAATGCACTTGTGTTTTTCTTTGGTGTGTGCTACCACAAGCGTTGTACAAGTGTTGGTGTGGGAACTTTTTAAAATATGATACTTCGTAAACGATTCGCACGAGAATCCTGCACTGACACTCTAATTTTCCCTACATTTCAATAGGCGTTGTTCCATTTAAAAAAGTCTATGTTTGCACGAAAAGTACACTTTGTAAGTATTATTGCAATCGGTTGACTAGGTAACATTACGAGCCCTGACTGCTAATCCATTCTGTGGAAACCGCTCATCAATAGCAATTTGTATTTCCGAAATACTTTAAGTCAAGTTTTATGTGATCCATCTTTTATATTGCACAGGAAATGAAAGGGTGTAAGTAAAGCTTACTTTAATGGGAGAACAACAATTATCTATTACTCACGGAATGAAAACAATTCAGTGCAATAGTCGAAGTTGACATTTTGAACTGTTGTTGTAGTAGACATTTTGGTGATATTACTAAGCTAAATACATTGCAAGATGTATGGTTGAATGGTGAGCTGCTTTTGTCGAGCTTATGATGTTAACAATGTTTACTTTGTTTGCGTACACAGGGTGGCAACAAACCGGGAAAACCGTCAGTATCGGGAATTATCACGGAATTGCATGCAACCGGAAGGTATTATGTATATGTACGGGAATTTCATGTGTATCAGAGAATTTTTTTGCCACTACCTAATATTTAATTTTTTAATTTTTACATTTTCGCTTTTCATTTTACTTTATTTTATTTTATGCTTGTAATTACCGCAGAGGGGGGTTGCTTTGTGCCACCATAATCCTCACAACGTAGCATGTCATCTGTGGGCTGCACGTGGCAACTTACTGCGAATAATTGTAACATCGCAATTCTTGAGACCTGTATTTGTACTTCTTGTTCTGTGGTATAAACTGTGGAAACTTTGACTCATGGAACGTATTATGTATATATAGCGGTGTTCTCCAAATAATACAGGTACCGTACTTTATTTTTTATGTGCAATATATTGGTTCAGGGTTCGAATTCTTAGTAGACACTGAACATTTACGAACTGCCTTGTGGCTTCTTGACTGTATAGACCCACTAGTTTAATCTCATACTTTGTATTTCAAATAAGTACAGTTCCTGAGAAGGACCGTCTCTATAATACCCTTTCGAAAATTCTTGTTACTTCCATGTGTCGTTGATACAGTCGATTTTATCGTTGGTAAATACTGTAACAGTATAAATGTCATTGCAGACTATTGCAGTCAGTATGAGAACACAGTTCCAGAGATTTCAGCTGACTGTACTACAAGAAACATGTACTCAGTATTCATTGGCTCTAAATTGCATATCTTAAGAGCTTTGAGCACTCGTTCATCTTCGCTATTGTCAAACAATTCTTCTACTGCAAGCTCTTTCATATTACGAAAGAATTTTGTATTGCAGTAAACAAGTGAAGGCATATTACGCTGTTTCTGTGAAACAGCAGAGTTTTTAATGATACCGACTTCCTATTACATACGACCTGGACTTGTAAGCCGTCGCTAAAGGAGGTGCTCAATAAAGGACCAATTCATACGAAGGCGTACATCTGTCTGATGTCTTATGAACTCACGCATTTTATGCAAAACTTGATGTCGGTCACAGATGCCTTGGCAGGCACTGATGCCGCGTTACTGTAGTGTTTTACATCTTTAATGGTGCTTGCCTACATCATAGATTACAAGTATCATCAACAACAAAAATATCCAGTTGATGAAAATCGGGGAGGTAAAAGCTGACCAACGTAATGAACCTCCTGGAGCGCTCTGTTGCCCATTAAATGTCTGTGTGAGTTGTACTCGGACATTTCGGAGAAAATAGACTAGTGATTCATCGTGTACGAACCTCATCTCCGGTCATTGTTTGCAGTAAAACACTAACAGCTGTATCCATGGAAGACAACAAAATGGCTCTGAGCACTATGGGACTTAACATCTGAGGTCATCAGTCCCCTAGAACTTAGAACTACTTAAACCTAACTAACCTAAGGACATCACACACATCCATGCCCGAGGCAGGATTAGAACCTGCGACCGTAGCGGTCACGCAGTTCCAGACTGAAGCGCCTTGAACCGCTCGGCCACACCAGCCGGCGAAGATAGAAGACGAATGCGTCCTCATTTGTTTACTGCATTGAGTAGGTCGTTAGTATGAGCAGAGAGCTTGCAGCAGAAGAGGTGTGTCTCACAGTAGCGAAGATGAACGAGTGTTCATAGCTCTTAAGGTAAGTCTTGTCATTTTTAACAGCTCTCAAAATTTGGAATACCTTTTTTCAAGATCCAGTGCAAATAACAGATGCAGGAAACAGCTGATTGTATTACACCACATCTACATTTATTTCTGTACTCTGAAAACCAATGTTCAGGCCATGGAAGGGGGTACTTCCCATTCTATGCAAACAAGCTGTCTTCCTGTATGTACTTTATGTTTGTAGGAGGAACGGGTGACAGGAGACTTGTCGAGTGAGTAACGTGTGTGTTGGTGTGTTGCAGGTGCGCGAGGAAGTCTCACTGGGGCCCTGAGGTCCGCCAGTTCTCACGTCGTGCCGCCACTCTTCTGGTAGCGGTGAGTCAGTCTGTCTGCTGTTCCACAACACCACTTTAAACGACACACAGTAAGATTGAACATATAGGGCTTGTTGGCACGTAAAACTATATCATGTGCTGACGCAAGGGGTCAAACCATCCTAACAGTGTATGATATCAAGCTAGCTGTCTCTAGGTAACACTTCACCAGAAGTGGATGTAGCTTCTTTAACATTATTGTTACCAGCTGTTCACTAAAGAAAACCATGTTCACCTCTTGTATTTTCTTTTTCTATCTTTCTCGACAGAACAGTGTGTTGTCAGTAGAGATAATGCCATAACGGTCTTTTGAAACAGCCCAGTTTGGTCTGTTGTCCCACGGTCTGCAAACGCTTGAAGGCCAGCAAGCTGAACATCGGTGTCAGCAACAGTAAGCCACGTGCTTCAACAAAACGCAATTCCCAAGAACAGGACAACCAGTCGCCCATTTTTGAAAAGCAGAGGTCCTCCAGTTACCTGATGACAGGGAACACTTTCCACATTCAAACTCGCTTAGACAGGAAGTTACGCGCCGGCGACAACCCCTGTAACGATTCGCATAGCAATACCTGGTTGTAAGTTGAAGATATCTCCAACAGGGCACTAAAAATTAAAGATCATATAATATTTAATATTCCAAGTAACACGCATAATACACAACTAATGTTCGGTATTTTCCTGGAAGACCGGCCGGAGTGGCCAAGCGGTTCTAGGCGCTACAGTCTGCAACCGCGCGACCGCTACGGTCACAGGTGCAAATCCTGCCTCGGGCATAGATGTGTGTGATGTCCATTGGTTAGTTAGGTTTAAGTAGTTCTAAGTTCTAGGGGGCTGATGACCTCAGCCCTTACTTCCCATAGCACTCATAACCATTTTTTTTCATGGAAGACTATAATACACCATTATTAGGTCTCTATATATGAAATGTGACCCCACAAATGTCAAAAAATACCCACTAGTCGTACTCCTTGCTTCATTTTTTTAGTAAATAATGCGCTCCAGTATTGTTCAACTGTGTGTGAAATCTTATGGGACTTAACTGCTAAGGTCATCAGTCCCTAAGTTGCGTGGGAAGTCCGCGTGTGAAGGAATAGCAACTTTTCACAGCATGCAATTAGAGAGGAAAACCGTAAGATAGAAATATGAGAGGGGGCTCATGCTACCTCTCAAGGTCATCAGTCCCTAAGCTTACACACCTTTTAACCTAAATTATTCTAAGGACAAACACAAATACCCATGCCCGAGGGAAAACTCGAACCTCCGCCGGGACCAGCCGCACAGTCCATGACTGCAGCGCCTGAGACCGCTCGGCTAATCCCGCGCGGCTCCAGAGATGTCACCTACTTGTGTAGTGCTGGGATTACTTAGTCAATCAGAGTTTGGACTGCTCTATTGAGTCGTTCATGGAGCATGTAATAAAATTTCCATGATAAAAGTGGATTGAATTTCAACTCATCGAACATTTTTGTGTGTCTCAATCATATCATTGTATTAGAGAAAATTTCTATCCTAGTCACGGCCCTGCTCGTGTCTTATGTAGTTTCTGTATAAAAAAAAAAAGCGGATGCCAAAAGCTACAGTACACTGCGAGAGTAATACAAAAATAGATATGGAGCATCATGGTGCAAGGTGGGAAATCACAACGGGTGGTCCACTGTTTTGGATCTTGGATCCATTGCTCTATGTCAATGATTTGCCATTTTATATGGGCTGGAAGACAGAATCAGAAGATACAAAGTCATTTACTAGTTTCTTTGTTGATACTACTTTACTTGATTAGACGATATGCTTGTGTTACACATAGTGACTGATTTTCTACAAAGTAGACGCCACTAGTACATGACCGATCGTGACGACGAGTTCCCCTGATGCCTGCCCACGTGGTCTAAGCGAGAGCACAGCTGTGTGCTATCAAGGATGTCAACAAGCGCATGACGACGTAAAGACGCCAGAATTAGGTGCTCTCTGGTGGTCATAAGCTTTCTGCACTGTAAAAGTCCCCGAATATGTCCATTGTTTCCTTTCAGCGGTAATGGTAGAGTAAGATTCTTTCTATTCAATAAGAAATTTTAAAAGAAATTTAAAAAACGACAACTTGTGGTGTAAATTTGTCAACGTAATGTCACCCCATTTTATGCAATGAACCTGCTCGGTACAGATGCGTCGTATTCGTGTCATACAGTACGGTAACTCCAAATTTGGTTATACTGACAAGTAACGCAAAACGTCGCAAATACCGGGGTCAAATCCTGACACTGCTTAAATTTGGAAGAAAACGTCACTAGCAATGACGGCCGAAGATTCCTGTATAAAGAGTCGCGTGCGTTCTGGCAACAGCCTTTTCATGGAGGCAACAGGAACATTCAGCGGTTTCGGGGCACCTTTGGGTGCGAAATTGCCCATAAACGCCAGAAGACGTAGCAGTTATCAACGCCCTAAGAATGCAGAAGATAATGGAAACCACTTCATTAAAGGAAACAAAATGTGTATCCGCAGAACATGTAGCATGTAACTGAGGGAGCCTCCCTTTGGATCTTCTGGAAGGGACTGGGAAAGGTGGAAATGACCCCGGTATAAAGAGTGACTTACCAACTATCTCTCTCCCGCCGGAAGTTCGAGTCCTCCCTCGGGCACGGATGTCTGAGTTGTTCTTAGCATTAGTTAGTTTAAGTAGTGTGTAAGTCTAGGGACTGATGACCTCAGCAGTTTGGTCCCTTGGGAATTCACACACACATCAACTATCTTTAATTAATGCGAAGAAGAATTACTGGACATGTTGAATGAAATGAAGTCTGTTGAGTATAGAATATGGATTGAGAATAAACCTAGAAAGACAAAAGTAATGAGGAGTATAAGAAATGAAAGTAGCGATTAACTTAACATCGAAATTTTGGACCATCAAAAGAATAAGTTTAGGAATTTTGCATTTTGGAAGCAAAATAAAAGATGATGGACATAGCAAGGAAGTCACAAAAAGCAGGGTTGCATCGTGAAAATAGCAGGTTTTTACTCTCTTGTTGTTTTATTCACTTGCCTCCCTGGGTTTTCTTAGAACCACGGTCTGCCGTGAAGCAACCATTACAGTCTGCCCTGAGGTGACGTACAATGACGTTTAACCTGGAAAAGCTGTTTTTAAAGATAAGCTGCAGTATGGTGATTAGCAGTGTACCTAAAAATTTCTGCTTCCTGCTGCAGAGAGGGATTTTTATCATTGGTTCAACAGAAGACACTAAATGAAAAAAAAGTTTTGATCTAAAATATTTGTGGTGAATTTCCAATTGAAAGCAACGAAGTACATTTCCAGACACAGTTCTTGATTTAAAGGCAAGTATTTTCTCGTAGCTCGACCCATGACGTTTCCATACATCGTACATTGTCTCAGCCAACATAAATTTAGATCTCGAGACTAGTTCTCTAAAAATCCACAACTTAATAACAACAAATGTGTTTAAAGTTCGACGATGTTTATTAGTTTTAGTGTGCTCTCGCAATACCACATAGTTCAAATAAATTCAGTATTCTGAAGTTGGGTATTACTAAATAGCACGACAAATGGAATTTTTAAGCTCATCTGAAGGAAGTCGCAAAATACTCAAAAATTCTCGAAACATCTGGAATCGTTTATGTCAGATGTCACTCGTTTTCTAAACCACTATGCTACTTAGCGAAATTAAATTCTACATTTTTAATAGCACATGTAAGCATAAGGAGAGCTTCTGTAAAGTTTGGAAGGTAGGAGACGAGATACTGGCAGAAGTAAAGCTGTGAGTACCGGGCGTGAGTCGTGCTTCGGTAGCTCAGTTGGTAGAGCACTTGCCCGCGAAAGGCAAAGGTCCCGCGTTCGAGTCTCGGTCGGGCACACAGTTTTAATCTGCCAGGAAATTTCATACTAGCGCACACTCCGCTGCAGAGTGAAAATCTCATTCTGGAAACATGTAAGCATAGTTGCACAAGCTACAATAGCTGACTTACGATCCCCCTAGATGTGCACGCGCAAATTTCTCTCTCCTTCACAACGCGCGAATGTTCTCTTTCCTGATTAGCTGGAACATATTGTAGCCAAACACTTTCATTGGTTTTCACATATAACACTGTAATTTACAACTTAACCATTCTCCGATCCCACATTTATTTTAATGGGTTTCCAGTATAGGTGTTTGGCAAAAGTTAAATGTTGTGTCCGACTTCCGACAACGGTAACGAGAGGTGGGCTTTAGAACGGTGCGGCAACTGTCCTCGTAGAAAAGCTGGGCAGGAACAGAAATGATTAGCGAACGAGTTAATCACTGTAAAAATAACATTTACTTGCATTTCTCCAAGTGTACGAAGACTCATGCAAACAATGCAGCAAGAAAAATTATCGCAATGTCAACTAGGATGAGGCTTCCAACTAAGTACGAACTATGGTGTTGGAGCCGCGACTAGATGGCGTCTGCGTGGCGTAATGCGGCGATATGGCTCCGTGCGCAAGTGGGGGGTCTCCGTGCCCCCAGCGCTCCTCCGTTACTGCGACAGATGGCGCTTGTGGTACAGAGATGCTGGTGGAGTGCCTCAGTGGATGCGCACCATTGGATCTACCAGAATCCACGCAGCCACTATCGGCGATGGATGGAAATTTGTAGTACCATTGCCAAATGTGATACGCCGATAGGGTGGTATCGATACGTGATACCACATTAAACAAACTGTTAATACTTGAAATTTCATTTGTAGTTGCTTTATGGAGCGAAAGTTATTGCTAATATGATCCTCACTTTTCATTAAGGTCAGGGTACCACGTGTGCAACTTACTACTCGTTTACACGAAATGATTCACCTGCGCATTTCGCGTAATCTATAACGCATTTTTGCGACACATACATGTTGCATTCACCCACTCACCCTGAGAGCGACACAGATAAAATAATAATGTTAAGGAAACTGAACAATAAATTTACTGTTAGAAAGTTGAGAACATTACTTATTTTACTCCAGTAAACAAAGTATTTTTTAGTTGACATACTGTAACTAAGTATTGAGTTTGTCATCCTATATTAGTCTGAATGTTGATTGTAATCTGAAGAAATAAATGTAAGTTTTTAGGTATTTCTAAGTATCTCTCAAATTATTTAAAGTAAGAAACTGAGAATCGCACAACAGTTAACTATCTTCATCGTAAAAAGTTCTGTAAAATTTCTTGTCCATTGGTGAGTGGCAAAAGACTATTAATTCACAGGTTGGTGAGTAAGTTAAGCGATCTTCAAAGCGTACACGCATGACTACCTGCAACCAGAATGCGGGCACAGCTACCATGTATAAAACGATTCAGAGTGTGGGAATGCTTTCTGTTGGCGACCCAGGCCATTTTACAGCTTTACAAGCGTCAATGCATATTGCAACGCTACAACAGGAAAAGAGGTCATTACTGGCCAAATAAAGTCTAGTAGTATCAAAGATAGGCATAGATTTGAGGAAAAAATTCTGTAAATGTTTGGAGCACAGCTCTGTGTGGTAGTGAATCATGAAGTATGAGAAAACCGGACAAGAAGAGAAACGAAGCGTCAGAGACGTGATGCTGTAGGAGGGTTTTCAAAATCAGGTGGAATGACTGGATAACAAATGAGGAGGTTGTTCACAGAATCTGTGAATGAAAGAACGCATGGGAATCATCGACTAATAAGAAAAAGAGACAAGATCGTAAGAGACGTTTTAAGATATTGGGAAATAACGTCCGTGATACTAGAGGGAGATGTAGAGAATAAAAACTGAGCGGAAGTCAAAGGCTGAGAACATTGTGAGAAAGTGCTAGTCTCAGATAAAGAGTTTGGTACAAGAGAGGTATTCGTGCTGGCTTCATCAAACTAGTCAGAAGACTGATGGAGACAAACGAAGGAAAAAGACTTAAGTGGTTATGTACACTCTGCGAAATATTTTTTATTGAAATACTCTTATTGAAAAATGCCAGTAGCAATAGTAGTACCCATCAGGTAATCGGTTTTATATAAAGTACTGCCCAGAAAAATAGGAGTATTCGGTGATGTGTTTTCCCCAATGATGGGCTTGAGCCAAGGCCAGTATTTTATGGTACAGCACTCTATATTAATGTATTTACTGTGAATAGGTTGAAAAATCCGCCAACCAGCTACAACTAAAGGCTTAGTAGTCTTTGACCTAGGTTTCGATTGTTGTTGTTGTGGTCTTCTGTCCTGAGACTGGTTTGATGCAGCTCTCCATGATACTCTATCTTGTGCAAGCTTCTTCATCTCCCAGTACCTACTGCAACCTACATCCTTTTGAATCTGCTTAGTGTACTGATCTCTTGGTCTCCCCCTACGATTTTTACCCTCCAAGCTGCCCTCCAGTACTAATTTGGTAATCCCTTGATGCCTCAGAAATGTCCTACCAACCGATCCCTTCTTCTAGTCAAGTTGTGCCACAAACTTCTCTTCTCCCCAATCCTATTCAATACCTCATCATTAGTTATGTGATCTATCCATCTAATCTCCAGCATTCTTCTGTAGCACCACATTTCAAAAGCTTCTATTCTCTTCTTGTCCAAACTAGTTATCGTCCATGTTTCACTTCCATACATGGCCACACTCCATACAAATACTTTCAGAAATGACTTCCTGAGACTTAAATCGATATTTGATGTTAACAAATTTCTCTTCTTCAGAAACGCTTTCCTTGCCGTTGCCAGTCTACATCTTATATCATCTCTACTTCGACCATCATCAGTTATTTTGCTCCCCAAATAGCAAAACTCCTTTACTACTTTAAATGTATCATTTCCTAATCTAATTCCCTCAGTATCACCCGACTTAATTCGACTACATTCCATTATCCTCGTTTTGCTTCTCCATGGATTTTAATACCTACACCGAAATTTTCTTTTGTTTCTTTCACTGTTTGCTCAATATAAAGATTGAATAACACCGAGGATATGCTACAACCCTGCCTTAGTCCCTTCCCGACCACTGCTTCACTTACATGCCCCTCGACTCTTATAACTGCCATCTGGTTTCTGTACAAATTGTAAATAGCCGTTCGTTCCCTGTATTTTACCCCTGCCACCTTCAGAATTTGAAAGAGAGTATTCCACTCAACATTGTTAAAAGCTTTCTCTAAGTCTACAAATGCTAGAAACGTAGGTTTGCCTTTCCTTAATCTAGCTTCCAAGATAAGTCGTAGGGTCAGTATTGTCTCACGGGCTCCAACATTTCTACGGAATCCAAACTGATCTTCCCCGAGGTCCGCTTCTACCAGTTTTTCCATTCGTCTGTAAAGAATTCGCGTTAGTATTTTGCAGCTGTGACTTATTAAACTGATAGTTCGGTATTTTTCACATCTGTCAACACCTGCTTTCTTTGGGATTGGAAATATTATATTCTTCTTGAAGTCTGAGGGAATTTCGCCTGTCTCATACATCTTGCTCACCAGATGGTAGAGTTTTGTCAGGACTGGCTCTCCCAAGGCTGTCAGTACTTCTAATGGAATGTTGTCTACTCCCGGGGCTTTGTTTCGACTTAGGTCTTTCAGTGCTCTGTCAAACTCTTCACGTAGTATATCTCCCATTTCATCTTCATCTACCTCCTCTTCCATTTCCATAATATTGTCTTCAAGAACATCGCCCCTGTATAGACCCTCTATATATTCCCTCCACCTTTCTGCTTTCCCTTCTTTGCTTAGAACTGGGTTTCCATCTGAGCTTTTGATATTCATACAAGTGGCTCTCTTTTCTCCAAAGGTATCTTTTAATTTTCCTGTAGGCAGCATCTATCTTACCCCTGATGATATAAGCCTCTACATCCTTACATTTGTTCTCTAGCCATCCCTGCATAGCTATTTTGCACTTCCTGGCGATCTCATTTTTGAGACGTTTGTATTCCTTTTTCCTGCTTTATTTACTGCATTTTTATATTTTCTCCTTTCATCAATTAAATTCAATATTTCTTCTGTTACCCAACTATTTCTACTAGCCCTTGTCTTTTTACCTACTTGATCCTCTGATGCCTTCACTACTTCACCCCTCAAAGCTACCCATTCTTCTTCTACTGTTTTTCTTTCCCCCATTCCTGTCATTTATTCCCTCATGCTCTCCCTGAAACTCTGTACAACCTCTGGTTCTTTCAGTTTATCCAAGTCCCATCTCCTTAAATTCCCACCTTTTTGCAGTTTCTTCAGTTTTAATCTACAGTTCATAACCAATAGATTGTGGTCAGAGTCCACATCTGCCCCTGGAAATGTCTTACAATTTAAAACCTGGTTCCTAAATCTCTGTCTTACCATTATATAATCTATCTGAAACCTGTCAGTATCTCCAGGGTTCTTCCATGTATACAACCTTCTTTCATGATTCTTGAACGAAGTGTTAGCTATGATTAAGTTGTGCTCTGTGCAAAATTCTACCAAGCGGCTTCCTCTTTCATTTCTTAGCTCCAATCCATATTCACCTACTACGTTTCCCTCTCTTTCTTTTCCTACTACCGAATTCCAGTCACCCATCACTATTAAATTTTCGTGTCCCTTCATTATCTGAATCATTTCTTTTATTTCATCATACATTTCTTCAATTTCTTCGTCATCTGCAGAGCCAGTTGCATATAAACTTGTACTACTGTAGTAGGCGTGGGCTTCGTGTCTATCTTGGCCACAATAATGCGTTCACTATGCTGTTTGTAGTAGCTTACCCGCACTCCTATTTTCCTATTCATTATTAAAGCTACTCCTGCCTTATCTCTATTTGATTCTGTATTTATGATCCTGTATTCGCCTAACCAAAAGTCTTGTTCCTCCTGCCACCGAACTTCACTAATTCCCACTATATCTAGCTTTAACCTGTCCATTTCCCTTTTTAAATTTTCTAACCTACCTGCCCTATTAAGGGATCTGACATTCCACGCTCCGATATTTTTAAAAATATCTTCTTCAGAATTAGTGGTCTTGTTACATCACATGATAGTACAATAGATTAGATGAAACCATCTTGTGATGTATTAACGCCGAAAATTCTGAAGAAGATATTTTTACAAATATCGAAACCTAGGTCAAGGATTAATAAGTCTTTATTAGCAGCTGGTTGGCGGATTTTTCAGCCTCCACACAGTAAATATATTAACATAAACACAGCTGCTGTTTCGCAGGCATGTTTTAGATTTTGTATTGGTTGTATTTTATTTTTGATGCAGTCTGAGCAATTTTTGTTTTAAATTTTAAACTTACTTGTTTTGCAGATCTGAAAAGTCCGCTACTGTTCAAAATCAACATTTAGGTTAGAAATAAATGTGATCGTACAGGGCAATTAAATTACTTTCAGAAAATTCAATCACTATGGCCCTCCAACTCAACAAAAATATCCTTCTTTCCAAATAAACCTGGCTCTTGTAGTGTGTCTTCCAGTGGAATATACGCTTGGCCACCTTCTTTTCTAGTAAAGACAGATGTGAATTAGCATCTAATCACAATATCGCGTAAAGAGTAAGCACACAAGTACATTCACCAAGAAGAGCAAACTAACCATTTCGTGTATTTCTCAGCACTTGTAAAACTTAAGCAGTATCCAAAGTAAAGGTTTCACGGACCCACAAAGCACTGATAATACCGTACTGCAACATATCAGGCCACTTCCCTTAGAGTTTGTTTTTCTAATCACGTTTGTGTTCGCTGGTGTTCCAGATGAGCGCGCTGCTCGTGCTGAGGCTCGCCTTGCTGCAGGGGTCGCTGCCTCGCTTCTCCAGCCAGGACAACCCTGCGGCTTTCCACCCCTGCAGGATGGTCAGGTACGCTGACAGCTTATTTACCTCACTTTATGTTAATCAGGCTATGTTAGGAAGGTGTTTACCTTGGCTTTGGAGCAAATCAGATGAAACAACCAAACAGGTATTCCCGTATAAAGCGTGGACAGACTTTGATTTACCTAAGGATTTTGGGTGCCAAAACAAAAAAGAGGAGTCCACATTTAAGTTGTTTTCGAACTGTTCATGGAGTTATGGTGGAGGAAGCCAACGCGTATGACTTCGAGTCGTGGTTGGTAGTGAGTGGGGAAACTCTGACGGTACTTCACGGGCGTCACGGGCGTAGTCGCAGCATAAAGGTCGAACAGTCGTCTTAGAGTACAGATTCTCTAAATTTAACCAAAAGGGTTCGCAAGTGCAACGTCTTCTTTCTTCCAGTGGTTCCCGTTTAACTTCCTCGAGCATTTTTGGTACATTTTAGGAGCTACACCCTCGTGTTAATATCATTTCAGGACGTTTCTCAACTCATTCGGTATCTGTTGTCACGCCTACTTCATAATGACTCCAAGCACTGAAACAATACTCTGAAACTGGCCGCACTAGTGTCTTATGGGTCCTTTACACAGACACCGCGCTCTCCCAGAACCCTTACAACGAATCTGTCTTTCATTGTCCTTCCCTAATACTATTTTACGTGATCGTCGCATTTCATATCGCTTCTTAGTAGAACATCTAAATATACGACAAAACTTGCTGAAGATGTCCACCACTAATTTTGCACGTAAGCACTATAGGCTGCCGATCTTTCTTTTTGTTATAGGCACTATTTTACTTTTATACACGTTTAAAGAGGACTGCTATTCCTTAGATGGTGTGGAAATTTTGCCAAAGACTTTATACAATTCCTTAATATCGTTCAACGAAGATACACTACTGGACTTTAAAATTGCTACATCACGAAGCTGACTTGCTACAGACGCAAAACTTAACCGACAGGAAATATGCAAATGATTAGCTTTTCAGAGCATTCACACATGGTTGGCGCCGGTGGCGACACCTAAAACGTGCTGACATGAGGAAAATTTCCAACCGATTTCTCATAAACAAACAGCAGTTGACCGGCGTTGCTTGGTGAAACGATGTTATGATGCCTCGTGTAAGGAGGAGAAATGCGTACCATCACGTTTCCGACTTTGGTAGAGGTCGGACTGTTGACTATAGCGATTGCGGTTTATCGTATTGCGACATTGTTGCTCGCGTTGGTAGAGATCCAATCACTGTTAGCAGAATATGGAATCGGTGGGTTCAGGAGGGTAGTATGGAACGCCGTGCTGGATCCCAACGGCCTCGTATCACTAGCAGTCGAGATGACAGGCATCTTATCCGCATGGCTGTAACGGGTCGTGCAGCCACGTCTCGATCCCTGAGGCAACAGATGGGGACGTTTGAAAGACAACAACCATCTGCACGAACAGTTCGACGACGTTTGCAGCAGCATCGGCTACTAGCTCGGAGACCATGGCTGCGGTTACCCTTGACGCTGCATCACAGACAGGAGCGCCTGCGATGGTGTGCTCAACGACGAACCTGGGTGCACGAGTGGCAAAACATCATTTTTTCGGATGAATCCAGGTTATGTTTACAGCATCATGATGGTCGCATCCGCGTTTGGCGACTTCGCGGTGAACGCACATTGGAAGCGTGTATTCGTCATCGCCATACTGGCGTATCACCCGGAGTGATGGTATGGGGTGCCATTGGTTACACGTCTCGGTCACCTCCTGTTCGCATTGACGGCACTTCGAACAGTGGACGTTACATTTCAGATGTGTTACGACCCGTGGCTCTACCCTTCATTCGATCCCTGCGAAACCCTACGTTTCAGCAGGATAATGCACGACCGCATGTTACAGGTCCTGTACGGGCCTTTATCGATACAGAAAATGTTCGACTGCTGACTTAGCCAGCACATTCTCCAGATCTGTCACCAATTGAAAACGTCACAATACGCCAGTCACTACTCTTGATGAACTGTGGTATCGTGTTGAAGTTACATGGGCAGTTGTACCTTTACACGCCATCCAAGGTCTGTTTGACTCAATGCCCAGGCGTATGAAGGCCGTTATTACGGCCAGAGGTGGTTGTTCTGGGTACTGATTTCTCAGGATCTATGCACCCAAATTGCGTGAAAATGTAATCACATGTCAGTTCTAGTATGATATATTTGTCCAATGAATACCCGTTTATCACCTGCGTTTCTTCTTGGTGTAGCAAATTTTAAAGGCCAGTAGTGTACTTTCATGTACACAAATATAGTGAACGTTCTTATAATTCTGCTAAAACAATCTGTTAAATCATTAGATAAATCATTAATGTGTTTTGGAAAAAAGTGTGAGTCTTATTATGCTATCTTGAGGCACACCAGATGTTCCTTTCCTTTCAGTGGAACCGTCCACTATACGAATCCTCCCGGTGGATTAGTGCCCAGATCCGATGTGCCGGCCAGTCTATGGATGGTTTTTAAGGCCTCGGCGAATGCGGGCTGGTTCCCTTTATTCCGCCGCAGTTACACTATGTCGGCGATTGCTGCGCCAACACATTCTCCACGTACGTGTACACACACCATAATCACTCTTCCTCGGAAACGTTTGGGGTTACACTCGTCTGCTATAAGACAATCCCGGTGGGTTAGCGGGGGGGGGGGGGGGGGGGGGGTGTCCACTGGGGGCCGAAGCGCACAATAACCCTGGTTTCGGTGTGGGGCCGCAGTGAGGTAGGTTGACTGCTGTGGCCTGTTGTAGGGTTGTGATCACTGAGGGCTACGGCGGGGACGAAGCCTCTCCGTCGTTTCTAGGTCCACCGCTCCATGCAGTATAACAGAATACAGTCACATACAGTGATGAATAACAGCGTGGTCGGCATTACCCAAAGATGGTAAAAGATATAGCCTTATTTCTGTCACAGTCTAACAGAGGGAACATTTATCCTTCATACAATTTCCGTGAAGTACACTCCTGGAAATGGAAAAAAGAACACATTGACACCGGTGTGTCAGACCCACCATACTTGCTCCGGACACTGCGAGAGGGCTGTACAAGCAATGATCACACGCACGGCACAGCGGACACACCAGGAACCGCGGTGTTGGCCGTCGAATGGCGCTAGCTGCGCAGCATTTGTGCACCGCCGCCGTCAGTGTCAGCCAGTTTGCCGTGGCATACGGAGCTCCATCGCAGTCTTTAACACTGGTAGCATGCCGCGACAGCGTGGACGTGAACCGTATGTGCAGTTGACGGACTTTGAGCGAGGGCGTATAGTGGGCATGCGGGAGGCCGGGTGGACGTACCGCCGAATTGCTCAACACGTGGGGCGTGAGGTCTCCACAGTACATCGATGTTGTCGCCAGTGGTCGGCGGAAGGTGCACGTGCCCGTCGACCTGGGACCGGACCGCAGCGACGCACGGATGCACGCCAAGACCGTAGGATCCTACGCAGTGCCGTAGGGGACCGCACCGCCACTTCCCAGCAAATTAGGGACACTGTTGCTCCTGGGGTATCGGCGAGGACTATTCGCAACCGTCTCCATGAAGCTGGGCTACGGTCCCGCACACCGTTAGGCCGTCTTCCGCTCACGCCCCAACATCGTGCAGCCCGCCTCCAGTGGTGTCGCGACAGGCGTGAATGGAGGGACGAATGGAGACGTGTCGTCTTCAGCGATGAGAGTCGCTTCTGCCTTGGTGCCAATGATGGTCGTATGCGTGTTTGGCGCCGTGCAGGTGAGCGCCACAATCAGGACTGCATACGACCGAGGCACACAGGGCCAACACCCGGCATCATGGTGTGGGGAGCGATCTCCTACACTGGCCGTACACCACTGGTGATCGTCGAGGGGACACTGAATAGTGCACGGTACATCCAAACCGTCATCGAACCCATCGTTCTGCCATTCCTAGACCGGCAAGGGAACTTGCTGTTGCAACAGGACAATCACGTCCGCATGTATCCCGTGCCACCCAACGTGCTCTAGAAGGTGTAAGTCAACTACCCTGGCCAGCAAGATCTCCGGATCTGTCCCCCATTGAGCATGTTTGGGACTGGATGAAGCGTCGTCTCACGCGGTCTGCACGTCCAGCACGAACGCTGGTCCAACTGAGGCGCCAGGTGGAAATGGCATGGCAAGCCGTTCCACAGGACTACATCCAGCATCTCTACGATCGTCTCCATGGGAGAATAGCAGCCTGCATTGCTGCGAAAGGTGGATATACACTGTACTAGTGCCGACATTGTGCATGCTCTGTTGCCTGTGTCTATGTGCCTGTGGTTCTGTCAGTGTGATCATGTGATGTATCTGACCCCAGGAATGTGTCAGTAAAGTTTCCCCTTCCTGGGACAATGAATTCACGGTGTTCTTATTTCAATTTCCAGGAGTGTATTTGTTTACTTTGAAGTCTTGATTGAAATTCACAAGAAGAACCGTGAGTGCAGATTACGGGTCGTGTTTATGAAAATTGTTTGATCCCGACTGCCATACGTTGGTTCATCGACAAAAATGGAGATCGGATGCTGCAGGAGGACAATGATCTGAACCACCGCAGTAGGCCTGAAGGAGAAAGGTGTGCAGGTACTGGATTCGCCCTCACAACTGCTTGACTTTAATCTTAGGTAAAATGTATGGTCTTACATCAAAAACAAGTTGCAAGCAGAAAAGGTGCTCATTTTGAAACAGATGTTAACGTGAAGTAGACTCATTTGGAGGACTCTTCCACGGCAATACGAGGGAAACCTGATTTTTGGTATGTCTCGGGGATTCCAAACAATTATCGGCGGTGTTGGTGACTGGAAGTATTATTAATTTTAACTGCATTTTTCTTTTGTTCATATATGATGTATGTGTATGTTTTAGTTTGGTATGAAATTCATTTTTCTGCTGACTAACCCACAAATATGGTATTACTTAATAGACTGTACATGCAATGTTACTACATAAGATCGTACCTAGAGCGCGTTGTGGTACAGCGTCGAGCGCCTTTCGAAAATCTAGGAAGAAAGAATTTAGTTGTTCACCTACATCTATTATTTGCTAAATTTCGTATACTAGTGAAGTAACCTGGTTTTCGAATACGAATAAAATGAGCTGCTTTCTTCTGAATCGGTACTGTTTGTGTGAGAGAAGCATGTTTTCCTCCAAGACGCCATAGATTTTGAGCTTAGAATATGCTCTAACATATTGCTGCAGACGAACGCCAGCGAAATTAGTCGATAATTGTGTGTATCCGATCTATTTCCCTTATTGGAAATAGGAGAGGCCTATGATCTTTTCCAGTTACACGCGAATGTTCTCTGTACAACAAATCCTCGATAAATAAAAGATGGGACTGGAGCTAATCCCGTTCGTGTGAAATCTAACTTGATTTGGTACCTTATTCGCTTTAAACAGTCTTCACCTTTTTTCAATGCCAGAGAAAGTTTGGTTCCATTTGGTGTTTGAATTACTATTTGTGAGGCCATGTGAGACTAATTTTCGCAGCAGACGTTCCTAGCAAAAAACCCAATCCATCAGCCGCAGAAAAGATCCAACACAACAAAGGATTTTGTGAGGGCGCAGTATTCCACGATTCGAGGAGTGCATACGGGTATAGAGGCAACTCTGAGAATATTTGTGCATTTGTTATTACTTTACGATTAGACAATGTCCTGTGTGAGGAATTCATCTCAAAATCATGTCTCTCTCACACACCCTTTGTTTGACATTACAGTTTTCCCCGAGAGATTGCAGGTTGCCAGTTATTTCCTGTGATTCGGATTGCATGCGACTACTGAAATGTGCCCAATATGAAATGTCCTCATACACGAAATTTAGATTATGAAATCATATGATAGCGATACCTGACTGCGGCAAAAGAAAAACAGGAGTAATTTACTTTGGGCAACGTACTGATGTTGATCATTCATATGTGAACATACTAAGTTGTGGTAAGCATACAAAATCACCAAGATAAAGCTTGTGTTATCGACCTCATGGCCACATTAAGTGTGTGGAGCATGCTTGGCCTAGCGCTCCACCTTTCTGTTTAGGACTACGAGAACACAAAGACGTTTTGTATGTAGCGTTGAACTGCCAGTTCTCTCCGTAACAGCCACGGCTGACTAGACAGGGATCATGAGTAAATTTTAGAATATTTAGGTAAGAAAAACAGGACAAAACAAGAGCAAAATATCTCATAAAAAAGAGCCCTGAAGCGAGATATGAGCACTTACTCCCCTCTGATACTATGGAACAAATCTCTTCTACTGCAAGCTCTTTGCTTTTGGTGTTTGGGAGGAGGCAATATGGACCAAAACAAGAAAATATACTTTATGCGCTGTGAGCACTAGTTCAGTAGAAGTCGTGTGTTTCACACTAGCAAAGAGAAGTAAGTACTCGTACCTCTTAAGGTCTGCATTCTAGGGCCCATGTTTACTAGACATTTCCCACTTGTTTCCGTATCAGAAACCTGTCCCTAAGGTTTGTCGGTGAAGTTTGGGACACTCAGTATAATTGCAATTAAGACACGCCCAAGGTCACCATGATCCACACAAAATTCTCGCGTAAAACGTGTGGTGCAGGGAACCGCTGCATGTAAAGTGTTTAAACAATAAGAACTATGTGGATTAGGAAATAAAGAAAGAAGCTCAGTGGGTGGGAATCTGACAACTTCCAATGCTGCCGTATTCAGATGTATTAATATAAACCTGAATCCGGTAGTTGCTTCGGTAGTTAACCATATCTTCAAATTTCTTACCAAACAACTTCAAACGAATACGAACACGTCAAAGTCCTGAAAGTACTGTAACTACCTTCAATGTAAGCTGTAAGCTTTATAATACACTGCAACGAATAAGCAGGCATTTATAACATGATATTAGTGAATGGACAACAGACTTTGATTGCATACGTACTCAGATCTTACTGATCTGTGCAGTGCCATACCACACCGGCGCATCTCTTCCCTCAGAAACCAAAACTCGACCATTTTTGTCCGCTGAACCGATCGTTTCCCAGCTACCCATGCACCTTGCTCACTTTCCATAGGTCCGTCGCAACCGGCACCTCGAACAGCTTCCAACACATCCTAATAAGCTTGATCACAGGATTCCATGTTTTCCGAGATCGAGTGCTCGGTACAGAGTATATCTTAGCACAATAATTGCGATTTCAAATACACGCAGCTAAGTCGCTGCTGAGAGTTGCAATTTTGATAGAAAATTTTGAAGATCTGATAACGACATGAAGAACCCACGGATAAAACGATGTAAGTCACATGGAGAACGTTATTCAGGAGAGGAAATCTGAACATTCAAGATCACAAAAAAAACACTTAGTGTAACCAGGATGATTATATGCCAAATATAATGATTCTAGAAGAGTAACTTAGAAAAAATAAAACCTGAGATTACATAATAACACACAGAATACATGCAAAGAAAGCACTTCCTTGCCGCGAAAGTAACGTCATAACTCCATCGCTTCTTGGAAGGCGTTCGTTCCTTTTTTGTGTTGTTTGACTTCGGAAGTTTCTTTTTGATGGTCTTGAATTTTGGTTCGTTATGTGGTAGACTGGAATAGAGGGTTCTTGCGTCTTGACCACAAAACTTCTCGGCACCGATAGCTGAGTGGTTCGAGTATAATGACTTTTCTGGAGACTAGAATCGTTCAAATGGCTCTCAGCACTATGGGACTTAACTTCTGAGGTCATCAGTCCCCTAGAACGTAGAACTACTTAAACCTAACTAACCTAAGGACATCACACACACCCATGCCCGAGGCAGGATTCGAACCTGCGACCGTAGCCTTGACACTAGAAATATACTCTGTAGGAATCAGCATGGGTTTCGAAAAAGATGATCGTGTGAAACCCAGCTCGCGCTATTCGTCCACGAGACTCAGAAGGCCATAGACACGGGTTCCCAGGTAGATGCCGTATTTCTTGACTTCCGCAAGGCGTTTGATACAGTTCCCCACAGTCGTTTAATGAACAAAGTAAGAGCAATGGACTATCAGACCAATTGTGTGATTGGATTGAAGAGTTCCTAGATAACAGAAAGCAGCACGTCATTCTCAATGGAGAGTAGTCTCCCGAAATAAGAGTGGTTTCAGGTGTGCCGCAGGGGAATGTCGTAGGACCATTGCTATTCACAGTATACATAAATGACCTTGTGGATAACGTCGGAAGTTCACTGAGGCTTTTTGCGGATGATGCTGTGGTACATCGAGAAGTTGTAACAACGGAAAATTGTACTGAAATGCAGGAGGATCTGCAGCGAATTGACGCATGGTGCAGGGAATGGTAACTAAATCTCAATGTAGACAAGTGTAATGTGCTGCGAATACATAGAAAGAAAGATCCTTTATCATTTAGCTACAATATAGCAGGTCAGCAACTGGAAGCAGTTAATTCCATAAATTATCTGGGAGTAGGCATTAGGAGTGATTTAAAATGGAATGATCATGTAAAGTTGATCGTCGGTAAAGCAGATGCCAGACTGAGATTCATTGGAAGAATCCTAAGGAAATGCAATCCGAAAACAAAGGAAGTAGGTTACAGTACATTTTTTCGCCCACTGCTTGAATATTGCTCGCCAGTGTGGGATCCGTTCCAGATAGGGTTGATAGAAGAGAAAGAGAAGATCCGACGGAGAACAGCGCGCTTTGTTACAGGATCATTTAGTAGTCGCGAAAGCGTTACGGAGATGATAGATAAACTCCAGTGGAAGACTTTGCAGGAGAGACGCTCAGTAGCTCGGTACGGGCTTTTGTTGAAGTTTCGAGAACATACCTTCACCGAGGAGTCAAGCAGTATATTGGTCCCTCCTACGTATATCTCGCGAAGAGACCATGAGGATAAAATCAGAGAGATTAGAGCTCACACAGAGGCATACCGACAATCTTTCTTTCCACGAACAATACGAGACTGGAATAAAAGGGAGAACCGATAAAGGTACTCAAAGTACCCTCCGCTACACACCGTCAGGTGGCTTGCGGAGTATGGATGTAGATGTAGACGGATTGCCGTTCTACGGGCCCTGGTTCGATTTCCGGTTGGGTTGGGTATTTTCTCCGCTCAGGGACTGGGTGTTGTGTTGCCTTCATCTTCATTTCATCCCCATCAGGCGCGCAGGTCGCCCAATGTAATAAGACGTGTATCTAGGCGGCCGGACCTGCCCCGTTAGGGGCCTCCAGGCCAATGACGCCAAAGCTCATTTCCATTTACCACAAAACTTGAAGGTCTGCATCTTTTGTCGTAAGACATTGGCAGGAGCTCCGAAAGTACAGGGTGATCGGAAAGTCAGTATAAATTTGAAAACTTAAGAAACGACGGAATAATGTTGATAGGCAGGTAAAAATTGGCACACATGCCTGGAATGACATGGGGTTTTATCAGAACAAAAAAAATTCACAAAATATCCGACAGATGGCGCCGGACAGCAAAACTGCTACCGTGATGGGTGAGAGGTACGCCGATATGTTACAGAATCACATCATCCCCAGCCCGGCTGATAAAACACCTGCTGGATCGTACGACGTTTATGCAGGATGGCGGTCCACCCCATATTGCTAGACGCGTCAAAGATCACTTGCGCTCGTTGTTTGGTGATGATCGTGTGCTCAGTCGCCACTTTCGTCTTGCTTGGCCTCCCAGGTCCCTAGACCTCAGTACGTGCGATTTTTGGCTTTGGGGTTACCTGAAGTCGCAAGTGTATCGTAATCGACCGACATCTCTAGGGATGCTGAAAGACAACATCCGACGCCAATGTCTCACAATAACTCCGGACATGCTTTACAGTGCTGTTCACAACATTATTCCTCGACTACAGCTGTTGTTGAGGAATGATGGTGGACATATTGAGCATTTCCTGTAAAGAACATCATCTTTGCTTTGTCTTACTTTGTTATGCTAATTATTGCTATTCTGATCAGATGAAGCACCATCTGTCGGACATTTTGTGAACGTTTGTATTTTTTTGGTTCTAATAAAACCCCATGTCATTCCTAGCACGTGTGTCAATTTGTACCTCTCTATCTACATTGTTCCGTGATTTATTGAGTTTTCAGATTTATACTGACTTTTTGATCACCCGGTATATCCCTAGTTTAGATGTCTGGAAAACAGTCTTGATTCACCCTACAAAAAGTTTCGTATTACGGAACACATATCATCATGTGCTTGACCAGGCCATAAGAATTTGTCAGATCTCTGCGAGATAAATCAGGCCGGTTACTATAAATACTTCTTTTCCCTTTGGGAGATATTTCAGTGTCCTTCATACTCGACTATACAATATGCAGTCTGCACTTTGCTAAGCCAAGTAAAACAATGAAGGCCTTTCGGCAAACAGGAATTGTCATCGTATCAATTCGTTTAATTGTTACGAAGTGTCGTAAAAAGCAATCTTCGGCTTTGGAATTGTAATACCAAGGCCTTATGCGAGCAACTAATGTCACAGAAATTAAAATCATTAAATAGGAACAATGACTATTTAAGTTACCAATAAATTAAAATTCCTCATAAGTCGTTCTTTTTCGTGGGGTTTGATTTGTCTGGAACACTTAAACAGTGAGGTGAGGATTCCGAATCAGGGTCTAACTCTGAGACATTGCCCTAAGGTCCCTAAAAACACTACTCATCTGCCATAACAATTTATCTTTATAGATGAGTGATTAACAAATGGTTTCTCACCATCTTGTGATGAGCCACACATTTCGAAATTTCTAAGAGGATCACAATATTTTCACACCTCAAACCAAACACTTTTACTATAAGAAAACAAAACAGAGCGAGAAACTCAATCGATGAAGTTTGTAGTCGCAACCCAACCTAACAGGTGTAACGTGAACAGTGGAAGCAAACCTTGGACTTGCCCCATTTTTCCTTGAAAAGACCGTCTTAGAACGTTCTTTCCGCTACACTAAAAGTGAAGTGCCGCCACAGGCATTTCAACTGCCTTGCAGTAACGACGACTAGCCTTCAGAATGTGCCATGAACTCATTTCCTACTTAAATGGAATACCCCGTTTTTGCCGTGGGTTCTTCATATAAGATCGATAGTATCCAGCACCAACCTGGATTCGAAATCGAACGTCTCCGTTTCTCCAGCCAATGTAGTAGGTTGACCTACGTTGTGTAGGCCGTTGCATGAGGCCTTTTAAAATTTCCGTAAATTGAGTTCGAGTGCTTCTTTTAATGAACAAAGACGAATTAGTATCATGTATCAATGAGGAACTAGAAACTTTAAACTCAGGACAGGAGCATGTCGAAGAACTATGATTTAGGTTCAATAGACTGGTTGATCATGTATTGGACAGATATGTACCAAGCAGGACAGGAGAGACCCTCCATGAAACATAGTCACTGAAGAGACAGAGACTACTGCGTAACCGGTATGAAACAAAACGATGCAGGAACTGAAACTGAGAGTAACTAAGAAAATGCAGAAATGTTTAAGCGTGTTTTCAAATGTTCCTTGACACATGGACATCCAGGACAATTCCCCAATTTAATCCTCATACCAGTCAAAAGAAGAGAAAAATTTATATTAGCATCAGTGGCGTTGAGGAAAATGATAAAATCGTTATAACTGACCAAAGTACCAGGGTCCAATGGAATCCTCTCAAATTTGATACCGAGTTTACTGCTTAGTTAGCGCCTCCATTAACTGTAATCTATCGCAGATCACTCAAACAGAAAACCATGCCCAGTACGTAGTTGGAAACAAGCACAGATCACACTCGTCTACAAGAAGGGTGGGAAAAGTGATCCACAAATTTGAATGCACTCAGATGTCAAGTAATTTAGACCACAGAATTTGTATCCATATTTGGCAAATTCAGTTTCGTGTTACCTAAGATGGGTTACGGATATTTTAAGCCTCTAACAACAGCGCAAGGCCGAAAGGCGTGATGCAGTATAAGATAAATAAATACAGGGGTCAAGACTAATATTAGGTTCTGAGTGCATGTTCTAAGCCCAAACATTTTGAAGTGTCTCCAACAGAATGACCTCTTCCTTGCCAACCAGCATCGATTCGTAAAACGTCCATCATGTGAAACCCATCTAGCCTGTTCTCACATGCCAACCTGAAAGCTACGGATAAAGGCGGTCGTTTAGATGGAATATTTCTGTTTCCGAAAAGCGATTGCGTCAGTACCATATCTAGGCTTATTATAAAAAATACAATCGTGTGTGGTATAAAGCAAAATTTTGTGACTGGTTTAAAATTTTTTTGGTAGGAACGAAGTAGCAAGGTTCGTTGGATTGAGGCATTCAATAAGTAATGCAACTCGTTGTTTTCTAAATGAGGTTGGTTTCATTCAGGATTCCAATACACCATATTATTCCACACTCTTTTTGGTACAAAACCCTATTTTTTAAAATGATCTCCATTCTATGCGATGGCCTTACCCCACGTTATTTATTTGATTATGGTATGATGATACAGAGCTTAGATCAAATATTATACAGTGTAAGTAATGACAAGCAAAATACATGTACAGAATCAAATGTTCAAAGTATTATGCTAAATTATCTACATATGACACAAGTTCTTAGATTTCTAAGTCCAATCTGTTGATCCAGTTGAAATGGTTCAAATGGCTCTGAGCAAAAAAATGGTTCAAATGCCTCTGAGCATTGTGGGACTTAACTTCTGAGGTCATCAGTCCCCTAGAACTTAGAACTACTTAAACCTAACTTACTCACACACATCCATGCCCGAGGCAGGATTCGGACCTGCGACCGTAGCGGTCGCGCGGTTCCAGACTGTACCGCCTAGAACCGCTCGGCCACTCCGGCCGGCGATCCAGTTGAGCCCTTCAGGTGATGCATGGTGGATGTCATTTATTGATACCCCAAGGGGTCGTTTCGGGCATTCACCAACAATCTGGAGATATTTCCCAGGCCCATTTGTGCTTTAGATACACGCAGTTCCCTTGTCCTGTTCGGATGCGTTGACGGTTCTCCACTGGCGTCTGGGGAGTATGAAACCTGGATCTTTCATGGAAGACTTTTCAACCAGATGACTGTTGAACAGTGACGATTCTTCCCACTGACTTCTCCATACTTCGTTGATGTTAAAGTCGGAGGCTTCAAGATGTTATGCAGTGCGCCAAGGTGGTTTTCTTGACTTCAGACGCTGATGTTCTGCTATTAATATATCGCTGTGTACGGGTATTTGGGGGTTCGTCTGAATGTTTCTCCAGGTCTTTAGGAGAGCATCAGATCTTCGTAGAGGTGGAGGCTGGATGTTACTTAAAACTGGTAGCCAAGCAGTTTGAGTGCTACGTATGCAGCCTGTGATAAGTCGCATTGTCTGGTTGAGTTGCGCATCTATATTGTTACAGTGAGCACTGTTCATCCAAGTTGGACAACAGTATTCAGCGACAGAGTATGATAGTGCCAAAGCAGTTGATCTTTGGGTTTGAACGCCGCAACCCCAAGAGGAACCAGCAAACTTCTGAATGATAATATTACGGGTCTTCACTTTTGCAGCCACGTTGGAGAGATGCTGTCGGAAAGTTAGGGACCTATCGAGTGTTATTCCGAGGTACTTCGGTGTGCTGCAGTACTTCAAGGTTTGGCCTCGGAGTTCTGGTTTACAGTCAGAAGCCTGCATGTCCGCTCAGTACCAATCTGCTGCTTGAAGGCGGAGAAAACGTCTTTCTGCATCAACAACCTCCACATCGTCTACGTACTGTTTCCCAACGAGTGCATTATTCATCAGACCGAACGATGGAAATCGGAAGGGGCAAGATCCATGCTGTAGAGTGGATGAGGAAGAACAGTTCAACGAAGTTTTGTGACCTTCTCTCGGGTGTGCAGACTTGTGTGGCCTTGCGTTGTTATGGAGAAGGAGACATTTCTTTGCATTTTTGTGGCGATGAACACGCACAAGACGTTTCTTCAGTTTCCTGAGGATACATCATTACACCCCAGAGTTGATCATTGCGCCGTTATGGAAGATATCAGACAAAATAACACGTTACGAGTCTTAATGGGCCGTCACCTTGAAGTTTCCAGCCGTATGTCCGGCTTTAAACTTTTTCTTCGGAGGAGAGATAGCGTGACGCCACTCCACGGAGAGCCGTTTTGTTACCGGTTCAAAATGATGAGTCGATGTTTCATCGCTAGTGACGACGTTCGACTAAAATTGTCACGATCAGCATCGCAACATGCAAGCACTAGCACACAGATAGTCCTTCGGTGCCCTTTACAGTTTTCTGTTAGGCGGCGAGGAATCCAGCCGCCACACACCTTCGAATACCCCAACTGGTGGAAGAGTGTGTCGGCACTACCAACAGAGACGTCCAGTCGTGTCGCGAGGTGTTGGATTGTGATTCCGTCACCTCGACTGAGAGCGTTCGCACGTTGCAACACTGCAGACAGGTTGAGCGACCTGGTTGCATTGACGACAGACGCCTCGTTCAACGACTCATCGTGCTTTTGTTCACTGCCATGTGTTCGTACACATTCAGCAAGCGCCTATGAATATCTACGATGTTCTGGTTTTCCGCTAAAACAAGATGAACGACAGCTCTCTGCCTGGACTGCACCTCCGCTACATAGTCCAGTCTGAAGTCTACATATAGCGCCGCCATATGTAGAAAGTTCAAGAAACTATAGGGAATGAAGCGGGAATATTCCATGATGTTCCACAATAAAAATCTACTCGTTTGCAACCGAAATTATCCGAAGTGTGCTTCGTTGCTTAGTGAACGTCCCTGGTAGATGTAAATGAATGTGGTACAGTTTTCAGCAGTATAGGCAGTCGTTTTAGTAAAATACGCGTCGGACAGACCTTTCGGGAGAGGCTTACGGCGGACGTCGGCGGACCTGCCCGCTCGGCCGCAAAGCCGCGCTGTCGCCCGCGGTCGGCGCGGCGGTCGGCAGTGGGTGGGTGACGTATTCGGCAGCGTCAGCCGCAGCCGCAACCCGCGCTACATAGAAAGCACGCCGCGCTGCGCCGCGATTCCGCTATGTTTTATTCGGCGCGCTGTTTATTTTTCAGCGGCGCCGCCGGCACATAAATCGATAGTCGGCCGCGGCCCGGACGCTAAGCGGCAGAGCACAGAGCACAGAGGCGCTTATTGCCTGCCGCCCGCCGGCCCCACGATCACAGCCAGCGGCCGGCCGCCGCGTCCTGACCCACTTAGCGGACAGCGCGGCGCGCTTTCTGCCCTCGCATGGGAACGGCGCCGCGCGGCGTCTGCAATGCAGATGAGGGCCTCCGCTCCTCCACCGGAGAGCGCAGAGGAGGACGGGCCCACCAAAGAGGGACGGCAGGCAGATAATAACAAATGCAAAAGTTCGGCACTGCAACACTGTCGCCAGACCAGAATGCCTTTCGTTAAATTCACTCGTGCCTTTAAGTGAAACAGAGAATGAGAAAAATCGTGAGGAAAATCTTGAAAATCAAGAAGTCATAAAGAAGTTTATGAAATAATTAAAGATTGTTAGGCACAATGAGAATGACAAGACGTGTATTCCATGGATACCTCAAAAAGGTTCCTCATTTCCTGTTAGAAAGGTCAGAGTACGTAGTTATCGACGAAAAATCCTCGAGTAAAACAGATGTAATATCTGCCCAGCCCCTCCCCCCCCCCCCTCCCCAAGGAAGTGTTATAGGCCTTCTCCTGCTCCTAACCTGTATGAACAATGTAGGAGGCAATCTCAGCAGTTCTCTCACATAGTTAGCAGATCATGCCGCCATTTACCATCTACTAAACTCATCAGAAAATTCCAAATCAATTGCAAAATAACTTAGGCAAGGTATCTGTATGGTACGAAAAAAGACAATTGTCTCTAAATAATCAAGTGTCAATTCATCCACGTGAGTACAAATATAAATCCGTTAAATTTCGGATAATCATCTCTGTTCATTGACCCACTCATAACAGATAACCATATTTAGTATTTCAGAGTAGTTGCCCCTTAAAAAAACCTGCCAACTACTTATTCTCAACCTCATTATTTAGTGCCCTTATTCTATTACAGCACTATTTTGTCAGTCACATATTTACATCTTTATTAGATAAAATATATCTCTTTGTGATTCTTGATTTGTTTATCATTTAAGAGGCAGATAATAAATTTCATGTCTGCCCCATTTTTATAGCTATTAAGCATAGAGCTTAGGAGTAGGTATTAAAATCCATGGAGAAGAAATAAAAACTTTGAGGTTATCTGATGACATTGTAATTATGTCAGAGACAGCAAAGGACTTGGAAGAGCAGTTGAACGGAATGGACAGTATCTTGAAAGGAGGATATAAGATGAACATGAACAAAATCAAAACTAGGACAATGTAATGTAGTCGATTTAAGTCAGGTGATGCTGAGGGAATTAGATTAGGAAATGAGACACTTAAAGTAGTAGACCAGTTTTCCTATTTTGGGAGCAAAATAACTGATGATCGTCGAAGTAGAGACAATATAAAAATGTAGACTGGCAATGGCAAGGAAAGAGTTTCTGAAGAAGAGAAGTTTGTCAACATCGAGCATAGGCTTAAGTGTCAGGAAGTCGTTTCTGAAAGTATTTGTATGGAGTGTAGCCATGTATGGAACTGAAACATGGACGATAAATAGTATGGACCAGAAGAGAATAGAAGCTTTCGAAATGTGCTGCTACAGAAGAATGCTGAAGATTAGATGAGTAGATCGCATAACTAATGAGGAGGTATTGAACAGAATTGAGAAGAAGAGGAGTTTGTGGTGCAACATGACTAGAAGAAGGGATCGGTTGGTAGGACATGTTCAGAGGCATCAAGCGATCACCAATTTAGTATTGGAGGGCAGCGTGGAGAGTAAAAATCATAAAAGGAGACCAAGAGATGAATACACTAAACAGATTCAGAAGGATGTAGGTTGCTCTAGGTACTGGGAGATGAAGAGGCTTGCACAGGATAGAGTAGCATGGAGAGCTGCATCAAACCAGTCTGAGGACTGAAGACTACAACAACAACAAGCATAGAGCTTGATTTGTAACTCTATTAAATTATAGTGTGTGATAAATCCCTTTTACTACTCATCTGCAAGGTCATATTATTAATTTTCATATCGTTGATTTCTCTATTGTGCATAAGTTAAGGCGGTAGTCAAATGGGAGTTTGAATGCACGAGGGCCGTTCAATTAGTAATTCCCCACATTTTCTTTCTCAGAACATATGTATTGTCAAGAGTCAGAATTTGCTGTCAATGTACATCAATATCTCTTCCTCATGTCCTATTATTCTGCGTAGCCTCCATCGAGTTCTATGTCCGTACGCCAACTTTCTGGAAGAGCATGTATTCCCTGCTGGTAAAAGCTCTTGTCCTGTAGGTGTAGCCATGTTTCCACTGCATGACTGACATTCTCGTCATCTTCCAGTTGTGTGCCCCGTAGAGAACCTTTAAGCGGCCCGAAGAGATGAAAGGCCGAAGGTACCAGGTCTGGACTGTAGGGTGGATGAGGCAATGATGTCCAGCCCAATTTGGCGATGTGTTCCCAAGTTCTCAGACTTAAATGTGGGCGTGTATTATCGTGTTGGGGCAAGATTTCTGCTGGATTCTTGTCCGATCCTACACGTTGGAAATGGTTCTTGGGTTTATTCAGCGACTTCACATATGCCTCTGAATTGATGGTTGACCGTCCCTGGCATCACATCCTCGAGAATGAAGCCATCACAATCCCAGAAGACTGTCGCCATGACTTTTCCGGCAGAGGGAGATGTCTTGAATTTCTTCTTTTGTAGTGATTGAGGATGATGCCACTCCATGGAATGCCTTTTTGTTTCCGGCGCAAAGTGATGCACCCAGCTTTCGTCCCCCGTAAGATTCCGTGACAGAAGGGCCTCTCCGTCGGTGTTAAAACGCTCCAATAATTCAGATGAAGTGGCCTTGATTTGAATCTTGTGGTCCGCTGTGAGCATTCGTGGGACCCTTCGTAAACACTCCTCTGAGTATCCGAGACTCTCGATCATTTCAGACGCACCTCCAATGCTGACCGACAACTGTAGAGCGAATTGTCGAGTTGCGATGCAAGGATCGGCACGAATAATGGCATCCGCACGATTCAGCATGTCTGGAGCAGTGGCTGTGACAGGACGTCCTGGGCAGGGCTGATCATGGAGCCTAGTTTTTGCATTTACTGAGGCTGTAACTTTCTTTACCCACTGTCCTACTGTACTCTTATCAAATGCAGCATCGTCATAGGCTGCACACATAAAAACATACTACACCTAATAGCTATAATATTTATTCTGAAAATGAAGTGATTACCGATGTACATCATTCTCAGTCACCAGTGAAAATATCTGTACTATTACCCATTACATCTTGTATGTATATATCAGGGATAGTCAATAAATAATGCAATATATTTTTTTCTTGGCCAGTATTGGTTGAAAAGTTGCGGAATTTGACGTGGGACGTCGTGGAATACTGCCACTTTCGTCCCTATCCTGTAGTGTCATGATGTTCCGATCAGTGGTGGCACTGTACATAACTTTCAAAATAACGTCTGTAAATCAGGAACATTGCAAGGAGAGAGCTGCCATTCAGTTTATTTTTGCAGAAACACAGAACATCACAGGTATTCATAGGCTCCTGCAGAATATCTACGGAGACATGTCGGTGAACAAAAGCACGGTGAGTCGTTGGGCCAGGTGTCTGGCATCATCGCAACGAGGTCTCGCAGACCTGTCTGATCTCCTGCGTGAGGGTCGGTCGCACATAGCTGCTCCTTCTCCGATGTTGAAACGTGCGGACACTCTCATTTGAAGTGATCGATGGATCACAATCAAACACCTCGCTGCACAACTAAACGTCTCAGTAGATAGTGCTGATGCGCTCGTCCAGTAACTGGGGACTCAAAGGTGTTTGCTCGCTGGATTCTTCGCCGCCTAACGGAAAACTATAAACATCAAAGAAGGATATTCTATGTGGAGTTGTTTTTTGCGGTACGAGGCTGATCATGTCAATTTTCGGTGGAACATCGTCACAGGCTATGAAACGTGGGTTCACCACTTTGAACCGGAAACAAGACGACAATCTGTGGAGTGGCACCACGCCATCTCTCCTTAGAAGAAAAAATACCAAGTCGCACCGTCAGCTGGCAAATCCACGTCGACGGTATTCTGGGACTCTGAAGGGGATGTTCTGTCTGATGTACTCCCTCATGGTGCAGCGATTAACTCTGAAGGGCCGGCCGCGGTGGTCTCGCGGTTCTAGGCGCGCAGTCCGGAACCGTGCGACTGCTACGGTCGCAGGTTCGAATCCTGCCTCGGGCATGGCTGTGTGTGATGTCCTTAGGTTAGTTAGGTTGAAGTAGTTCTAAGTTCTAGGGGACTGATGACCACAGCAGTTGAGTCCCATAGTGCTCAGAGCCATTTGAAGCCATAGCCAACTCTGAAGGGTCTTGTGCTATCCTATTGAAGAAAGAACTTCAGCGTGTTCGTTGCCACAAAAATTCAAAGGAACTTCTCCTTTTCTGTGACAACACAAGGCCTCACACAGTTCTTCGACCCCAGAGAGAAGTTCACTAAAACTTCATTGAGCTGTTCTTTCTTATCCACTCTATAGCCTAGATCTCGCACATTCCATCTGTTTGGTTCAAATGGCTCTGAGCACTATGGGACTTAACATGTGAGGCCATCAGTCCCCTATAACTTAGAACTACTTAAACCTAACTAACCTAAGGACATCACACACATCCATGCCCGAGACAGGATGCGAACCTGCGGCCGTAGCGGTCGCGCGGTTCCAGACTGAAGCGTCTAGAACCGCTCGTCCACCCCGGCCGGCCACCTGTTTGGTCCAATATACGATGCACGGAAAACTGTACATAGATGATGGGTACCTTATTGATGCAACAAGGTGTTGGCTCCGACATACACCAGTTGAGTGGTACCACGTGTGCGTACAGGCCATCCCTGCAAGGTGGTGTGCGGCAGTGGCGTTTAACAGAATTTTTGTTGAAGAACAGGATTTCGTAGTCACAAGAGTGAGGAATAATATAGCACATTGTTATCCCGAATAAAACCAACTTGCTTCGAGAACCAAAGGTATCGCATACTTACTGAACGCCCATCGTATGTAATGGAGTATGAGTGCCGATAATTTTGTCGACAACTGATGACAGCCTGATGAACAAAGTTACATCAGTGTTTACTTCATTTACAGACTACTAATTGGTGCTATTATGTGTAGTATGTTTCTAGTGTAGAGGAAACTGTTCTAAAACGTGTATTTCGTTAAATTACAGACCGGATATTTACACGACGTCTTGTTAGAAATAACCTAACTGAGTTGATGTTCGATTGTTTGTCGCCTAGAAGAACCCGCTGTACTTCCGAACAGCGTAGATGTGGAGAATGTAATTCCCTGCCGGCCGTGGTGGTCGAGCGGTTCTAGGCGCGTCAGTCCGGAACCGCGCGCCTGATACGGTCGCAGGTTCGAATCCTGCCTCGGGCATGGATGTGTGTGATGTCCTTAGGTTAGTTAGGGTTAAGTAGTTCTAAGTTCTAGGTGACTGATGACCTCAGGTGTTAAGTCCCATAGTGCTCAGAGGCATTTGAACCATTTGATTTGTAATTCCCTCTAGTCACTAAATTTTGTAAATCACACACAGTTTTTACCCTGATCCCGCGAACATTGGTGGTTATGCTGTGTATCTGTTCACTTATCCCTGTAATCATCAACGACAAGGTAATTATCGTAAGAGTAGCATGACTCTAAGTACGACATATACATAGCCCGCGCGGTTTGACAGATGTCAGATTACGTTTTGCCCTCGCCGCGAAGCTTAGACCACTAGCGGACAAGCAAGTTGAATTCTGATGGTCAGTGCACGAATCTAATGGCGGACGCGCGATTTACACGCACGACCTTTCAAGCTGTAGTGTCTGCCAACTCAGTTTGAAAATAACAGCACGAGCGTTTCTAACAGTTCCCTCCAAAAGGCACACTTCACTCACAAAAATGCAGCAGTATTAATTTCAAAGAAAGAGACTGTTTGAGTAAATGAAAAATATTTGTAACTAATGTCGGGTCACAAAGCTACATTCAAAGTTAATAGTTCAATTCCAGCATTTTATTTATGTAGAAAAAGTTAAGAAAAAATGGAAGAAAATATTTTTTGTAGTGAAACAAACGATTTACAATATGAACTTCTCATTTCTGTTAGTCATTTTGATGATGCAGATTAACGTTCAATGACAACTCAGTTTGTCGTATTTCCGCGGCGACGTATGCTAGTGAAGTCCCTTCTCAGTTAGGCTGCAAAGTTATCCATATTGGTATTTAACAGGTCACTGACTGTATAGACATAATTGGTGGTCATAATCCACAGTTTATCATGTACACGTTTATTACTCGTTACACTAACCTGAAATTCTATTTTCAGTACTTTATAAAATGTTCGTGATAATTTCCGACCGCGATATGACTGTTCGTGATGTTTGCAAATGTCTACCGCATTAGCAAATTCACAGAGAGTGAAACAGTTTTTGCACCAGATCCACAACTGTAATTACGTTAACCGCATCAGTTACGGCTTCCAACACTCAGCTGTTCAATAAGAAGACAAATATAGTACACAGTTTTAAAAATCCATGGTTCTCGCGATACGGTTAAGTGTAAAAATTGTTTCACTCACACGGTAGCAATAACTATAATGCCTACTTGAGTGAACTTTGTTAGCATCGACAGAGACACAGTCCGTTTAATATTACTGAAACAGTACGATCTTTGTGTTCGTAATGATCACTCGATTTTCATTGTTCACTACGACTTTAATCTCAATCGTCAGTCGTTAAGTTCCACTGGAGGTTTTTGCATCTCAAATCAACAACGTGCGTCTCCCCATTCTGTCGCGCACACGCTCACTAACACCCCCTCACCGTATATCGCTATTCAGCTGCGCTTTCGATGTCGCTCTCTGTGCTTTCATGTCTACGATTTACATAGCACTTATTCACTTTGCCATTACTACTACTAAACAAAAGAATTTGAAGTCATTCTCCATTCAAGTAATTGTAAGATAACGTATTTATCCATTAGAGAAAAGGAAATAATTTGCAGTTACATTTTAACATTATTACCAGACACAGCTCTGCTGCACTAACAGAGATCTGAGTTCTTAGTCCAGAAAAGTAAAAGAAGTGAGAGAGAAAAAAGAGGAAAAAATTACTTATGGCTAAGGGTCATACCTTCACATTATGTCGGTAAATACTTCTGAGTAGAAGGACACAAGGCACAAGTAAGCGAAGGACTGATGTATGTAGGTATTAAGGTATTACTGATCACATTATACGTACGTCTACATCTAATGACCTGTTTGGTGACGGACAGAGAAATGGAGAGAGAGAAAGAGAGAGGGAGAGAGAGAGAGGCAGTGCAAGAAAGTGCCCTATACCGGACCCCCATTTTGTTAAAAGCATCTTGTATTAAACTTATAATGTTGCTTAACAACATAAGTTAAATATTACCTGCTTTTAACAAAATGGAGGTCCAATATTGAATACTTTCTTTCAATGTCTCTCGTGCTATTAGAAGATATAACTAAAAGCTATTGCGATTAGAAATTATTTTCAGAAGTCTTACATTTAATGAGCTTCAAAAATAATTCTCAAAATCCGACAAGTACTAAAACTAATCAAAATAGCACGGAAAAAATTTAGAAAAGATACTAAATTAGAGGAGAGATAATCTAGTTATGATGAAAGTGTAATATAACATTTTCCAGAAACTGTTAGAATTTTTCGGTGTTGTCTTTGCTGTACGCAAGAGGCCTGGTATAGCATGTTCCTCAAGGCTTTCTTTACGACTGTTCAGTTTGGTGGATTTTAAGAAAATGACTAATCAACTTTTTCCCAGCAATTTAGTCTTTGAAAGGGTGCTCAGTGTGATTTGTTTCTACCACTGGTACGGGCTTTATTAACTAATCATTGCAACTAAACTCAAAGAAAGAAGCCTTCACAGCAAGACAATACTAAACCAGCTTTTCTGCAAGTTGCTTACCCAAAATTGTTATAGAGCCCCTTTTTCTTCTACTTCCTCAGGTGTACCGACTTCATGCTGCACAATCTATAAGTTCTATTTTTGAATAATTAAACTGTTTACTTGCCTTCTTCCACCCCAGCTCTTTTTTCTGAACTGCACCAATAGCTTCAGTCATTTCAGTCGGATTCCATTATCTTTGAACAATGTTGCCCATCATCTACAGTAGAATTTTAAGAGAATAAAAAGTGACATAGGCAGACTTTAAACATGAATAAGCAAGATGTCCTGTTGAAGCATTTGAAGGGGGAGATCCACTTTATGCGACTACAGCCTAATTTTTGTGACTAAATGTCGGAAAAAGGAAAGAAATTAATAAAATCTTTTAGATGTTTTCAATTCACTCAAGATGCAGTAGTACCAGTGGAGTACTTGAAATGAATACATTTACAGACAATTCCGGTGTTCGTGCGGGCCAGAGAAGTAGGTGCAAGTCTTGAGGAGCACTTTGAGTTTCACGGGCAGTTTTTGGGCAAGCTTTATCCTGTTCGAACAACATATCATCCTCCTGTTGCAAAAACAACGAAAGAACCGGTCTAACAACATTCTGGTACATCATTCGCTGGCACGTCAAATGTGAACAAGAGCTGTAGCTTGTCGCATCCCAGACCACCGAGCGAGGTGGCGTAGTGGTTAGACACTGGACTCGCATTCGGGAGGACGACGGTTCAATCCCGCGTCCGGCCATCCTGATTTAGGTTTTCCGTGATTTCCCTAAATAGCTCCAGGCAAATGCCGGGATGGTTCCTTTCAAAGGGCACGGCCGACTTCCTTCCCCATCCTTCCCTAATCCGATGAGACCGATGACCTCGCTGTCTGGTCTCCTTCCCCAAACCAACCAACCAACCCAGACCAGACGACCTGTGTTGTGGCCAGTGTGTCTTGGACGAATGCACCGTACGAGACAGCGCTCAACATATATATCTACGTCGTACACGCAAACGGTCGTCACTTACGAGCAGGCAGGATCTGCTTTCATCACTGAAGACTACGGCGCGCCATACCATCTTCTAAGTGGCCCTCTGACGGCACCAGTCTAGCTGTGCACGTCGATGCATTGCCATCATCGGGTCAAAATCGACTTCATCTGTCCAAGTGCAAAAATTTTTTCCGACAAAGTGTCATTCAAATGGTTTGGTCATAAAAATTAACTTTAAATCCTATATTGTTGAACGATGCAAGTAGGTTGAATGGCTTACCTGCCAATATCACGGAGAAATAAAGAAAATGTAGCGCAGTGCAGAAATATTTTCCATTGGTAAAATGTGTAATGGCGAACTCATAAGTGACAAGTGAAGAGAGTGACTTGTCCACTGCGCTACAGAATAGTAGAAACTTAAACTACTATTTACACTTACACACAGTTCCACTAGTGCTCAGGAGAATGTAGAGCCAAGTACCAAGGGGGTCGGCTTTAAAAGGGGGGGGGGGGGAAGCAGTCCAGTTTAGGTCACTTTCAAATGCAAGATGTTTATTTAACTTGACTAAATATCTAGGAAATGAGACGTCGTATTACGACAGTGTTGTGGGTGAAAAGTCAGTATAAGTGAAGCGAACGTATGTCCGTGCCACACCTGGTCACTTGCTGGCCATCCCTCCTGCTTGGGAGGGGTGACCTTCGTATTTTCAAATGGGAAAATCCACTTTTACTGCACAATCGGACTCTGCGTCAAAAAGTACGTCGTGGTCTAGTAGATGGCATTGTAATTGACAAATGTTTTTGCAACTAAGAAAATGGATCAAATGGCTCTGAGCACTATGGGACTCAACTGCTGAGGTCATTAGTCCCCTAGAACTTAGAACTACACTCCTGGAAATTGAAATAAGAACACCGTGAATTCATTGTCCCAGGAAGGGGAAACTTTATTGACACATTCCTGGGGTCAGATACATCACATGATCACACTGACAGAACCATAGGCACATAGACACAGGCAACAGAGCATGCACAATGTCGGCACTAGTACAGTGTATATCCACCTTTCGCAGCAATGCAGGCTGCTATTCTCCCATGGAGACGATCGTAGAGATGCTGGATGTAGTCCTGTGGAACGACTTGCCATGCCATTTCCACCTGGCGCCTCAGTTGGACCAGCGTTCGTGCTGGACGTGCAGACCGCGTGAGACGACGCTTCATCCAGTCCCAAACATGCTCAATGGGGGACAGATCCGGAGATCTTGCTGGCCAGGGTAGTTGACTTACACCTTCTAGAGCACGTTGGGTGGCACGGGATACATGCGGACGTGCATTGTCCTGTTGGAACAGCAAGTTCCCTTGCCGGTCTAGGAATGGTAAAACGATGGGTTCGATGACGGTTTGGATGTACCGTGCACTATTCAGTGTCCCCTCGACGATCACCAGTGGTGTACGGCCAGTGTAGGAGATCGCTCCCCACACCATGATGCCGGGTGTTGGCCCTGTGTGCCTCGGTCGTATGCAGTCCTGATTGTGGCGCTCACCTGCACGGCGCCAAACACGCATACGACCATCATTGGCACCAAGGCAGAAGCGACTCTCATCGCTGAAGACGACACGTCTCCATTCGTCCCTCCATTCACGCCTGTCGCGACACCACTGGAGGCGGGCTGCACGATGTTGGGGCGTGAGCGGAAGACGGCCTAACGGTGTGCGGGACCGTAGCCCAGCTTCATGGAGACGGTTGCGAATGGTCCTCGCCGATAACCCAGGAGCAACAGTGTCCCTAATTTGCTGGGAAGTGGCGGTGCGGTCCCCTACGGCACTGCGTAGGATGCTACGGTCTTGGCGTGCATCCGTGCGTCGCTGCGGTCCGGTCCCAGGTCGACGGGCACGTGCACCTTCCGCCGACCACTGGTGACAACATCGATGTACTGTGGAGACCTCACGCCCCACGTGTTGAGCAATTCGGCGGTACGTCCACCCGGCCTCCCGCATGCCCACTATACGCCCTTGCTCAAAGTCCGTCAACTGCACATACGGTTCACGTCCACGCTGTCGCGGCATGCTACCAGTGTTAAAGACTGCGATGGAGCTCCGTATGCCACGGCAAACTGGCTGACACTGACGGCGGCGGTGCACAAATGCTGCGCAGCTAGCGCCATTCGACGGCCAACACCGCGGGTCCTGGTGTGTCCGCTGTGCCGTGCGTGTGATTATTGCTTGTACAGCCCTCTCGCAGTGTCCGGAGCAAGTATGGTGGGTCTGACACACCGGTGTCAATGTGTTCTTTTTTCCATTTCCAGGAGTGTAGTTAAACCTAACTAACCTAAGGACATCACAAACATCCATGCCCGAGGCAGGATTCGAACCTGCGACCGTAGCGGTCTTGCGGTTCCAGACTGCAGCGCCTTTAACCGTACGGCCACTTCGGCCGGCGCAACTAAGAACCGACGAATTTGATTCTACGTTTCATTAAATCTAAACGTAAACCTTTGTGTTCTGACAGTTGATAATACGTTTTACTTTAGAGTCGCAAACTTGACTGTACAGTACAATACCGCTATCCGGTTCAATCTCTCATTAGAAATTACGTTTTTGTGGTGTTCGATTTCGGTAAGTCCCGTTGCCTCTCACCATTGGGAAGCTTGATTTCGATGGGTTTCCTTTTCTCTCACCATTGGGGTGCTTGATTTGGCAGGTGCGCTTGTCACTATAACTTCAGAGACGTTTTACCTTATTATAATGGCTGTTGTTCGTATTCCTCTGGTAGCCACGTAACGGCCAGCGCGAGAGTTACGGTTGTTGGATGGCAGCACACACTGAAATCTGTCAACATGATGGCTGTGTTGTAGAGCATCCAGAGAAATCAACCTGTATAATGGTTTCGGCACTCACCGCAGTCAACCCCGTAGAGAACAGAAAACTACTGTGCCATACGGGTAGCTTATTTTCCAGAAATGTCAGTGTCTAGCCCTATTATTGGTGCTGTGCTATTACATTTGGAGCACCAAAGTAAATTTCAGACCTAAATACCAACCGTTAAAACACAAAGATTTACAAATACATCATCAATGAAATGACCACGTGCTTAATAACTTATTTGTCCACTTTGGAATGAAATACATCACTGATTCTGCGTATCATGGATCCGAAGGATTATTGGTACGTTTGTGGAGGAATGTGACGTTAGATATCTGCACACAGGTCATGTAATTTGCGTAAATAACGAGCCGCTGATTTCGTACGCTGTGGTAGTGCCCGATAGTGACCCAGATGTGTTCCGTAGGATGTACTTGAGGCGAGACATCAACCTGAGTTCACTACAATGCTGCTCAAACCACTGTAGCACGGTTCTGGCTCCGAGACATGGACAATTATACTGCTGACAAATGACATCGGAGTCGGCGAAAATATCAAGCATGCAGATTTGTATGTGGTTGAGAGCTGTCAACGTGTCTTCGATTATTACCACAGGTCCCATGCCAGAACAATAGAATGTCACCATGGCGCGCTGCACATTCCGAGCTGCCGTTCACCTCAATGACGGCGTTTGTAGAGACAACCATCGATCCAGTGTAGCAAAAATGTGATTCACCCGAAGAGCCGACACATTTCCATCGATCGATGGTCGAATTCCAATGGTCCCATGCCCACTACAATAGTAACTGGCGATGTCGTCTGGGCAACATGTGAACACGTGGTGGTGGTCTCAAAATTCGCTCCATATTCAACAATGCACAATAACGGTCTGTTCCGAAACAATTCTGCATGAACCAGCATTGTGCTCTTTTGGCAAAGATGCTACAGATTGCCATCTACCCCAATTTACAGAGCGGAAAGGCCTCTGAACCTCACGTTCTGTAGAGGGTCGTGGACGTCGAAGCACTTTTCGCCTAGTGGTAATTCGACTGTCCATCTACCTCTTACCGTAGATGCTCACGACGGTAGTACATGAACATTCGACCAGCTTTGCCGTTATCGAGACTCGTGTTCGCAGGCCTTGCTTAATAGTAGTTTGCCCTTGTGTATTGGGCATTAACCCGGGGACCCAGAAACGACGGAGAGGCTTCGCCCTGCCGTAGTCCTCAGTGGTTCACAACCACTTAACAGGGCACAGCAGTCCACCCACCCCACCGCCGCCACACACCGAACCCAGAGTCTGCCCGTAGTCAAAGTCGCTTATCTCAGTGGATTTCCCCTTATGCAGCACATGTCTTTTGTAGTGTGATCCCCCGTCCGTGTCTGCTTCGCTAACATATTTTGGTCACCGTGTCACCTGCCCGGAACGCCAGCAGGCTGCATCTGTCGTCACGGTGGGTGGTGGTCATAATGATTTGGCTTATCAGTGCAGAATCGAAATCGTCGATTCTTAATTGCAAAAACATTCATAATTGATATTTGTCGATTACAGCGTCATCTACCACGAATGGAAAACAATGATTAGAGTAAACTGTATGTATTTTTTGGCGTAAAGTTCGACAACGCTGTAAAATGGAAGGGGGGTTTCCTATTTGAAAATACGAAGTTGATCCCAAATACGCAGGAGGAGTGGTTGGGAGATAGCCAGTTGTAGCACAGATGATGTCCGCTTTACTAATGTCAACTTTTCACGTGTAACACTGTTTTCATTGTATTCATACGATGCGACGTTTTGGACACATGTAGTTACGACCAACGCCATGTGTGTGTATCGATGCCTCTATACAGCTTAACCATTTAAGCACACTTAAAAATGGTTAATTTACAAGAGCTCGTCCAATACATGACGTAAAGGGGGTTGTGGCAGCTCTTGTTAGTTCCGCAATGAATGAAAATTAAGGCGCAATAACCCTGGGTGCAGTTGGTTTTATACTGCATCGATTACATCAGTACATATTCTGGCTTTCTTCAGGTTAATACTGAATTGCTGCAACTCTCCGTCTGGCGGGGTAGTACACGAATTTGATATCCGAATCTATCTTTCTAGAGTGGGACACCTACCCTGGCTACCCCCAGCAGGTTACTCATTCTTGATACTTTACGCTCTGCATTGTCGACCAGACAGAAATCACCACTGCATATGTGGAATTATAATGAAATCCAGACATTTAGCTGCTTACAGGCGTTGATAAATATCAACGGGGACAGTTGAAAAATGTGTGCCCCGACTGGGAATCAAACCCGGGACCTCCTGATTACATGGTAGACGCCTATCCGACTGAGCCACCGCCTGTAAGCAGCTGAAGGTCTGGATTTCATTATTTCTTTCTTCGAGAGCTGCAAGATCACCAATGGTATCTGTACAGATACCAGCTTAATACTGTATTATGTGGGTCAGAGTTATCAGTTACCATGAACGTAGAGCGCTACTGCATCCCCTAACAATAGCTACCCTCTAATCCGCTACTGTGATTCCCATTTATCCAGACTTGTTTTCTCTGACGAAGGTTGTATTGATGTTCGATCACTGTGAGGTAAGCGTTCTGAGCCCATTTCTTACCTGTTTTCTTGTTTTTCCATCACAATTCAACCAGCGCGGTGAGGCCATGACGGATTTTTTTTCTCGTATTCCGGGAATCTCTTCATTTATGGCAACAGTGTTGTATACTATGACTCATATAACTCTGCACTGTGTACACTCCTGGAAATGGAAAAAAGAACACATTGACACCGGTGTGTCAGACCCACCATACTTGCTCCGGACACTGCGAGAGGGCTGTACAAGCAATGATCACACGCACGGCACAGCGGACACACCAGGAACCGCGGTGTTGGCCGTCGAATGGCGCTAGCTGCGCAGCATTTGTGCACCGCCGCCGTCAGTGTCAGCCAGTTTGCCGTGGCATACGGAGCTCCATCGCAGTCTTTAACACTGGTAGCATGCCGCGACAGCGTTGACGTGAACCGTATGTGCAGTTGACGGACTTTGAGCGAGGGCGTATAGTGGGCATGCGGGAGGCCGGGTGGACGTACCGCCGAATTGCTCAACACGTGGGGCGTACATCGATGTTGTCGCCAGTGGTCGGCGGAAGGTGAACGTGCCCGTCGACCCGGGACCGGACCGCAGCGACGCACGGATGCACGCCAAGACCGTAGGATCCTACGCAGTGCCGTAGGGGACCGCACCGCCACTTCCCAGCAAATTAGGGACACTGTTGCTCCTGGGGTATCGGCGAGGACCATTCGCAACCGTCTCCATGAAGCTGGGCTACGGTCCCGCACACCGTTAGGCCGTCTTCCGCTCACGCCCCAACATCGTGCAGCCCGCCTCCAGTGGTGTCGCGACGGGCGTGAATGGAGGGACGAATGGAGACGTGTCGTCTTCAGCGATGAGAGTCGCTTCTGCCTTGGTGCCAATGATGGTCGTATGCGTGTTTGGCGCCGTGCAGGTGAGCGCCACAATCAGGACTGCATACGACCGAGGCACACAGGGCCAACACCCAGCATCATGGTGTGGGGAGCGATCTCCTACACTGGCCGTACACCACTGGTGATCGTCGAGGGGACACTGAATAGTGCACGGTACATCCAAACCGTCATCGAACCCATCGTTCTACCATTCTTAGACCGGCAAGGGAACTTGCTGTTCCAACAGGACAATGCACGTCCGCATGTATCCCGTGCCACCCAACGTGCTCTAGAAGGTGTAAGTCAACTACCCTGGCCAGCAAGATCTCCGGATCTGTCCCCCATTGAGCATGTTTGGGACTGGATGAAGCGACGTCTCACTTGGTTTGCACGTCCAGCACGAACGCTGGTCCAACTGAGGCGCCAGGTGGAAATGGCATGGCAAGCCGTTCCACAGGACTACATCCAGCATCTCTACGATCGTCTCCATGGGAGAATAGCAGCCTGCATTGCTGCGAAAGGTGGATATACACTGTACTAGTGCCGACATTGTGCATGCTCTGTTGCCTGTGTCTATGTGCCTGTGGTTCTGTCAGTGTGATCATGTGATGTATCTGACCCCAGGAATGTGTCAATAAAGTTTCCCCTTCCTGGGACAATGAATTCACGGTGTTGTTATTTGAATTTCCAGGAGTGTATTTTATTGTTTCATTTATTTGTGTTTCCGAGGTTAAAGTGAGGAACCAACTTGTCATTTCTTAACACGTTGTGTGAAACCGGCAAACATATTCATAACTCTTAACGCTTTGCAGTTTCGGCAAAGTGGCTGCTCAGAGACGCAAAGAATCGCCTCCCTGCTATGCAGTGCTCGCTGCCCGCAAAGCTGTGTTACTTCACCCACAGCTGCGGGCGGAAGGAGTCTCTCCAGAGGCCAGCTTTTCGCCGCCCACGGGCGCTGCACGCACGTTTCTTAAGAATTTATGGTCTCATTTCTCATTCGAGGCAAGACGTCTTTCGCAGAAGGTTTCTAGTGGAAGAATCACGGCTTTGTGGACTGCATGGCCTATATTTCCTCTGAGGATGTAGAACAGAGAGACGGAAGTGCTTACTGTTGGAGCCTGTGTGCGAAAGGGTTAGCGTTCTTTCTACTAAAGGAAACTTACCTGGAACAACTGCCCCCTACAATGTGCCTCCGTCTTTTTATTTAAAGTTTTGTGACGGTAATGAATTTTATGGTTTTTGGTGGACTCCGACGCGCATTATTCGATAACCAAAGACGGTAGTAACACCCTCCTCCTGTTTCCCTGTTCAACTACGTTAGACAGAGCAAATTGTAGTTTTATTCTAAAATACTCTTCTTCTAAATTTTAATACGGTTTCCGCACAGCAATGATGATTCTTACTCTCACACTACCTTTTTTTACTTATTATCTGCGACTTTTCAGTTTTCAACTTTAGTTTTATAAGAGGAATCAAACTAGTCACGCAGAAAGAACACGCTGTTGCAACACACAAAGGAAGCATGCACCGAACGGCTTACCAATTTTGATCGTTTTGATCGTCTTCCGCGTGGTTGCGGTACATTCAGAACATTCGCAGATATAACAGATGCTGCTGCAGTACGATACGTATCTCCATCATCTTCTAAACATCAGGTTCAAAATTATACTGCTCTCCTCCAAACGAGGCCTGTTAGGAAAATAAAGACCGAAAGGTCGCTAAATGGAAACGATTGTGAAAATTGGATGATGTTTTGCACAGATGCGTTGGGCAGTATCTCTTGCATGCATGTCTACTGCGTGACGTCGCTCTTTTCACTTCTGAGCATACAGTGGGCGCGTAAAGACGCCTAGAACATTAGTGTCTTCCGCCAGGTATGAATACCAGCTGCGAGGTTCCGCTGATGTCATGCAGCCCACACAATGACTGTCATGCTTTCCCTTCTTAATGACAGTTCTCGGCCGCATAGTGCAAGGGAAGCGAGGACGCCGCTGCAGCGTTTTCGATTGAAAACCTTTGACCACAGCCCGGACTTGGCTTCCTCTGATGTTCAGCTATGCTCACATGAATCGATGCTTATGAAGACAACATGCTGGCTTAGACAACGAACTGCAGACCAGCGTAGAAAAATGCTTGAAACACTGGAGGCTGCCTTCTACGACGAGAGTATTGGAAAGTTACCAGAATGAGATTTTCACTCTGCAGCGGGGTTGTGCGCTGGTATGAAACTTCCTGGCAGATTAAAACAGTTTTAAGCTGCCAGGAAGTTTCATACCAGCGCACACCCCGCTGCAGAGTGAAAATCTCATTCTGGAAACATCCCCTAGGCTGTGGCTAAGCCATGTCTCCGCGATATCCTTTCTTTCAGGAGTGCAAGTCCTGCAAGGTTCGCAGGAGAGCTTCTGTAAAGTTTGGAACGTAGGAGACGAGGTAGTGGCGGAAGTACAGCTGTGAGGACGGGGCGTGAGTCGTGTTTAGGTAGCTCAGATGCCGGAGCTGAGTTAACGTATTAACAGCGAACTAAAACGGGTGTCTTGCGACGTCCGCTCCGAGCAGATGCAACGAACGAATACGAACAAAATGAGATTAAAAAAAAAAAAGATTGATAGAGCACTTGCCCGCGAAAGGCAAAAGTCCCGAGTTCGAGCCTCGGTTTGGCACACAGTTTTAATCTGTCAGGAAATTTCTTATTTGAAAGTTGGTACAACGCTACGGGAAATGTTTCAGTCGGAGCGGCGACTAGGAAGAGAACTAATTGGAAGGTGAGTTAACTGTCGCAAACAAAATATATTTTTGATTTTCACTGCGGTTTCCATTTCGATACCGATCCGACCTTACTTCCCGAATAGCCCTCGTACTATACGAGAGGATCAGCTGTCAACCAGAAGCGTTTGCACAACCAGGTAAGGTGCTCGACTAGAAGCCTGTTCGTGATCCATTCGAGGCAGCTTTTTGTAACAAATATTAAATCATGCTTCTTCGAAAAGGAACAATAGCATTAATTGTGGTACGTAGGTAGCGACTTACTGTCAAAGTGTAATAAGATATCCGAAAGTATCTAACCAAAATTGTATCCTTTTATTCTGTGAAAGGATCAGTGATAAGATTGTTCTAAATTAATTATTCAGCAAACCTGCATCTGATTGCGTCTGTGAACTTGTTTCTTGCACTCCTCTATTTTTCCATAAATGCAACATGTATTTGACTTAGCAATCTAGTTTAAAAAAATAATGCCGTTTGAGCAATGGCATTAAGATGTGTAACCTCCCCACAGAAATTTTAAAAAGACTATAATTATTAGTAATGATGCCACAGCTAAGTGTAAGCTTCCCACAAAATATTAATGACAATGACAATTAAATGAAAGCTCGCTATCTGACTCAAGTACAAGTTCCCATTAAATAATGAACGCTAATCCCATGATAATGAAACTGTAATGATAACCTAAACTCAATTAAACCGAAAAGTCGGTGTTTGCCCTGTGCGAAACGAGAATAAATTTCTTACCTTAGTGAAACTGCATGTCAAAATTCTGCTCTTATTCTGCTCTGGCGCTTGCATGAAAAGCATTGGAAGTACCTTTTAAAAATCTTTGTTAAAAGGAAATGGAAGGAAATTTGAATGATTGTCTCTAAAATTGGTTTTAAATCAAAATTATTATTGGGGGCGATTTTTGAAAGTTAAATTACAATGACTGTTCGTTACATTATCTGATGAGCGCAAAGCTGCATGATTATTTATTTAAATAAATTATACCTCGTCCTGAATCTCGACCATTGCGATGCCGACGCCCGCCGACTGCTCTCCGCTACTGCTAGCAACCGACTCCAAGCACTACTGAAGACTGACTACTGCAGACTGACTGACTGCTCGCTACTGCGAGTCGAGCGCAACTGCTCTGGTCAGAGATTCTACAATGTCTCAGCATCGCTGCCGCACAACATACGTGTTTCATAACCCTCCACTGGGGGGGCAAAAATTTGGCAGCGATGGTGAGTCATTTGGACTTGCCATCGTAACAAATTTTTCTTTTAATTAATTAACATTTACAAAATATTTAGATGTATCACATGAATTAAATGTTGTGCGCATGCACCGATTACAAAACATTACAGACAAGACAAAATATAAGTACAAAACAAATCAGGAAAGATGTATATACAAATTATTTGACAGATAACAAAGTGTACACACACTGAAAAATTCTTTAGCAGTTTCATAACAGGCAAAAAAAATCATGCTGACAAGTGTCATGAGTGCACATGCACTGCAGTGGAGAACATATCAGTAAAAGACGAAATGTATATACAAGAGTAACAAATGACATAAATCATAAAAGGTATACAGAATGAACACAAATCATATCGAAAATTGAGAAGAGTGCACAGGCACTGTAGTTCAGTTGAAAACATATTCACATAAGTGCACATGCACTGAAAACTTTTGAACATTTTTATAACAAATAAACGCAAGAGTAGAACAAATCATCAAATCACAAAAGGTATATACAATATAGATGACAAGAGTGCACACATACTGCACTTCAAAACAAATCGAAAATGTCTTTAGTATTTTGACAACAAATGGCAAAAATCATGTCGACAAGCGACACAAGTGTACTCGCACTAGAGTTCAACAAATCGAGAAAAAATGTATATGCCATGAACATAAATGGTGTTAGTAAAAAAATGATTTTCACTATTAGGATAGGAAAGGAAGGATTGCATCATGGTTGTAGCACTTTAGTTTGCACATAGCTGCACTGAAAGACCATATCTTTCCACAGAATCACAACTAAGTGATACAATCTGCAGTTCCGTTCCCAGAAGTATTTATCAGCGTATCAAGACAGTGAAACGTCGTAGTAGTATTCCATACTATCATTTGGCAGTATACCAGGTACACCAAACATTGGGACCAGAATAACGTCTTCATCGCTTACGGTGGTGGACAGCATGTCGTGTCAACACCACGCTCTTAAGAGGCGGCACACAGTGCTCCATAACAAAGTCTTGATTAGTAATTACATAAGTAGTTTCTTCGCCTACAGTGGTGGACAGCATGTCGTGTCAACACCACGCTTTTAAGAGGCGGCACACCAACGTAGAATTAGTGCAAAAACCAAATATAGTGCTCCATGATAATGAGGATGGACAAGACAAATGGATGTTACAATAATTTCAGGTAGTTAGGTCAGAAGGTGAAGGACATTAACTAACACACAAGTCTTGATTAGTGATTACATAAGTAGTTTGCGGTATCCATACTCTAGTCATTGAACATTTCTGTACCATGAATGTAGTATTACAGAAAAATGTTCATTAATTAATTTAAAGACAAGAGTGGTAATCAATCGCCATCAAGTATAGAGTATTACAAAACATTTTTCCTCATTCAAATGACATATTTACAAGTAACTATTAACACTCAGTGGCCTAGCAACTTTCGATTAGTACAAAATATTTATCATCATTCAGTATTAATATGGGAAGTCATCATTGAAAACACTAACAAAACGTTAAGTTACATTAATTATTGGCACTCAGTGGCCAGCAAGTATTGAATAGTATAAAACATTATTCATTATTCAGTATTATTCATATCATTAAGAAATCATTATTAGAAAAATCAGTTAACTACAGTCATAGCATTAATAAGCATGGGCATTATAAGTTACATTAATTATGGGCACTCAGTGGCCAGCAAGTATTGAATAGTATAAAACATTATTAGCATTAAGAAGCATGGGCATAATAAGTACTCTCATTACAATAGATAGTGGCAATTATGTTTTGGTATCATTAAGAAGTCATTATTCAAGTGACATACTATTCAGAGCTGATCAGTGTTATTCAGAATTATCATAAACTAGTGACATTATCTGGGACTGTTAATACATTTTGTTTTTTTTTTGCTAGCAATGCATTGCTTTGGGTAATTACAGTGGAAAGCAAGAAGAAATAAGAGAAAAAATTGCTTCTAGGTTGTTCCTATAAATGAAAGGATTGTGTAACGTCATTCGTCATGAGTCAGCTGTAGCAAGGTTATCACATTTATAAATGATAGACACAAGTGGGTAAAAAAAATGCAAGTACTAGAACAGGTATAATAGGTAACAAGTTTAGTAAGTATCATAAAAAGCTTCTCCTAAAAGAAAAATACAAAAGGAATTATTGAGCTGAAAGAAGAAACGCAGACTATGCTGAAAAGTAGTGAACTTCGAATTAACAGGTAGTGAAATGTGTATAAAAAATGTGTTCCATAGCTGTCCTTTCCAAAACCTTCAGTCATCCTACTACGCAATATAACACCTGCTGTCAAAGTAAACTGCAACAAATACTTAAATAACTACATAGCATAAATACATAACTTCAACATTATCCTCATCTGTAAAGAAAAAACTTCATTATTCATATCATCATAACTCCATCATTATCATCACCTGTAAACAAAAACTTCATTATTTATAGTACCATATTCTTCATCATTGTTCATTATCAGCATTCATTATCATCTGCAAAAATCATTTCATTATTCATCACACAACTATTCCTAATCCCTAGCATATTTCATCACTTAAAACTAAAATGTGTAGTTCTGTCTGACAGCTTGCATCAATCGCTTTGTATTCTGAAAGAAAAAATTAGTTAAGACTGCTATTCTGCGATGTGTATAATATATTCTGGTTAATGCTTGTTAATTCTGATCCATTTACTCGTCCTCATTAGCTTATTGCATCTTCTTTCGTTTATTCCATAGGTGAAATTCCCACTTCTGTTTAATTCATTTCCTGTACGCATCATTTATTTCTGAAATTGATAAACAAAGATTAATGTCTTGCATTTAAATCATATACCCATTAAATAGTGACTGGTTAATGGTGACTCAATTAAGCATACAACATAACATGACAGAAAACGTAATATCTCAAAACACAGACAGTGTTTAAAGGCAAAAAGTGTACAGAGAATATCGTAATGCAGCAGCAAAAAAGGAAAATGTAAAACAGTCATGATGTTGAGATATCACAAGGCAAAATGTCAAAGTCAAATGGTGTGTGTTATACCTTAACTAGTTCACAGTGCATACAAACAAAACATAAAAACAATCGTACATACATAAGAAAGACAAAATGTGACATTCGTTGTGTTCAGCTTATATGTAGTGTAGTTAATAGATGCGATAATTAAAGACTTCAATGGAGAGAGAATTTGATAAAATTAATGCGTCATTATAGAGAATTGCATAATTATTCATAAAATGCGTAAGTTCATCTGAAAAATGCACGGTCTAGTGTGTAACGACAAGAAGAGCGACCTGCTAACCTTACCTTGCCGGGCACTTGCCAAGAAAAAATACGATAATCATCAATAGGTAGTCACATAAATGTAATTGCATAAGTGGTCACAAAATGTGTAAGTTCATCTGGAAAATATGCACGGTCTGATGTGTAACGACAAGAAAAGCGACCTGCTAACCTTACCTTGCCGGGCACTTGCCAAGAAAAAATACGATAATCATCAGTAATTAGTAATGTCAATATAATTGCATAAGTGCTCATAAAATGTGTAAGTTCATCTGAAAAAATGTGCACGGTCTGATGTGTAACGACAAGAAAAGCGACCTGCTAACCTTACCTTGCCGGGCACTTGCCAAGAAAAAATACGATAATCATCAGTAATTAGTCATGTGAATATAATTGCATAAGTGGTCATAAAATGTGTAAACGGCCTCATAGCATGTTACATCGTAAAGTGGTTTCATTCGATAAAGGGTTTAATGTTTGACACATGATGGTTGCCTTTCGATTTTCTGGTTCTCAGAGTTTCGACGTGTACAACATTGGGGTGAGGAATGCTGCGAATCCGATATGGACCTGCGTATAGAAGTTCAAATTTACTGCACTTACCTTTTAATTTGCTGGATAAATAGTGTGTACGTACTAATATCTTCTGTCCAACGTGAAAATCTCGGTGTCTACAAACCTGTTTTTGCTGTCTTCTCCGGCGCTCTGCGGCACGTTTGATGTTGTTCAGCGCAATGTCAATTATTTCGTGGTGTCGTAATCGACGAGATGTAGGAAATGTTACTAATTCTTTGATTTTGTTTGGTGGTTCAACGTTTTTCAGTATAACAGACGGAGGTAGCATAGTGGATTCATTTGGAATGGAATTAATTACATCTTGAAATGAGTGTACGTGTGTGTCCCAATTAACATGTCTTTTGTGGCAGTATATTCTACACAGTTTACCAATTTCTTTCATTAGTCGTTCACAAGGGTTCGAAGAGGCGTGGTACTTGGATATATAAATCGGAGAAATGTTTCTAGCTCGTAACATGCGTGTCCATATGACAGAACGAAATTGTGATCCATTGTCAGAAATTACTTTCACCACATGCCCTACATGAAATAAGAAATGCTTTACAAATGCTTTCGAAACAGTTTTAGCAGTAGCTTTGCGTAACGGAGTGAAGGTAACAAATTTTGAAGTGAGTTCAACAGCGACAAAGATGTAGCAAAAACCTCTATTAGTTCTCGGAATTGGACCAAAAATGTCTACTGCGGCCATATGTCTTAATTTAACAGGTACAATGGGATATAATGGAGGAATGTGTGAAGTGGTGTCAGACTTAGCTTTCTGGCAAATTTTACATGACGCTAAAACTCGTCGTATACGTTTTTCCATGCTGGCAAAATAACAGTTCTGTCCCAGTATCAGAAAACATTTTCTTGCTCCATAATGTGCGTAGCTTAAATGAGTGTACCAGATTAATTTGTTAACCAGTTCGTCAGGAATGCATAATAACCAATTGTTACTGTCTGGATGAGAGCGGCGAAACAGAATGTCATTGCGTACAGTGTAGTGGTTTCTAATCGTAACATTATTCTTATCTTGCCAAAGGTGTTTAATTTCTTTCCACACATTGTCTTTGCTTTGCTCTCGTGCTATGTCCTGTAATGATGATGAAATAAAATTTTCAAATGCAACTTGTTGAATGTACATGACGCTGAAATTTGCTTTGCAGAAGTTGGTTGCTACGTCTTGCTGATTGTTGCTGAGAGAACGAGAAAGTGCGTCTGCTATAACATTTTGTGTACCGGGAATGTGAACAATCGTAAAATTAAATTCTTGTAAATACAGTTTCCATCTGCTTAATCTGTCGTGAGTAAATTTAGCTGAAAGTAAAAATTGTATAGCTCTGTGGTCTGTGTAAACGGTGGTGTGTCTGCCATAAAGAAAATGCCTAAATCTCGTAAAAGCCCATACAACACATAATGTTTCTAGTTCTGTAACGGAGTAATTTCGTTCAGCAGGTGACAAAGTACGGCTTGCAAATGCGATGTTTTTAATTACTATTGAGCCATGTTCTTCAATTTCCTGAAAAATGTGTACGCCTAAAGCTGTGTTGGAACTGTCGGTGGCAATGGAAAAATTTCTGGTAAGATCTGTGTGCGATAAAAGTGGTGTATTCAGCAAAGCATGTTTCAACAACATTCTCGTGAATGAGATTCTACGTGTCAAAATTATTGCTTACGTTACTGGAATATGCAACTTGTGCTGTATCTGGTTAAATTCTATCGTACGTGTTATTATTTTCGGGAGGATGCTGTGGCATATACACTATTTAAACTGCTCTATTATTTCTTACTGACATGTTACGCTATAGATGACACCTATTGTCTGTTTCATTCATGATTATATCTCGTTGCTGACATTCTTGCTGCTGAAAAGATCGACTGTAATGAAATGTACGCTGAAAATTGTGCTCGTTAATTTTACGTCTGTCATAATAGTCACTTCTATACGGCGCATTGCGATACTAGTCGAAATAGTGTGTTTTCTGTACGTAGTTATTTCTCTGCTGTGCGTTACTATTTATTGTAGCTGGGACTATACGTACACGCGGCGAAACATTAAAGCCTGGTTGACCTTGTGCATTCCATTGTTGGTTAGGCATGTTAACCGGTTGACTTTCATGCTGTTGTGGTGGAAAACGTCTATTGTTACCAAAATGTGATTCTTGTTGCTCAAAATTTTGACGATATTGATAATTAGAATTTTGTCTGTTATTAAAGCTTTGGTGGTTTTCATTCCTAAAACGTCTGTTACTTTTCCTATTAAAATTACGTGTCTGATCATAATTGCTATACGTCTGTTGGCCTTGGTTGTTATATGAAAAATTTTTGTTTACGAAAGAATAATCTGATTGCTGCACTTCTAAAAGCTGCAATAGCTCTCTGAATGCTGAAATGTTTTCTTTTTGCTGACCGGTTAAAAGTGACACTCTTAATGAGCGTGGTAATTTAGAGATACATAGTTGAATGAGTGCGGATTCACTATAGGGTTCACTTAAATACTGGTTTTGTTGCACCATGTGCTCAAAGAATTGCGTCACACTCGAAAAATTTGAGTTCTCATAGTTCGGTAGACTAATTAACTGATCTTTAATTCCGCGCTGTGTCGTTTTTGACCAATACGCAGATAGAAACGCATTCTGAAACTCTTCCACTGAATAACATTGCCTCGCGATCGGCCTCATACGAGTTGCCGGTTCGCCTTCCAAAAAGCTGCAAATAAATTCAAGTTTATGCGTTACAGGCCAAGTCGGTGGAAAAGCAAAGCTAAATTGTTGTATCCAATCTAGCGGGTGAATCTGTGTTCTGTCGTTTTTAAACACTTTAAACTTTCTCACTGACAGAAAATGTTTGTAATCGAAATTGTCGTCTCTGTGTGATGAAACAGGTTCATGGTTGTAAGAGAATCTGTTGAACTGTGATTGTTCGGAATCTAAGTCCCGTACCCTCTGTAGATTACCCAAATTACACGCGTTGCGCGAGTCTGGCAAATGTTCGAAAAGTGGCGTCTGCTGTGCTGTGTTATTAACTGAAGTGTTTTTCATCTCTGTTACTTCTTGCTGTAAACTTGACAGTTTTCGACGCAATGTGTTATTAGACGAATCAATCTCATTAATTGTCTGCTGTAAATTTTGAAATTCAGGTGTTTGGTTGAATGAAACCGGTGAAGTATCGTCTGATTTATTGTCATTAGTAGTTTCGATGACGTCAATACGACTGGCCAATTCATCACATTTTTCAGTCAGTATTTTTACCTGATCATCGGTTTTAGTGTCATTGGCATTAATCTGGTTTTGCAATTTACGTGTAGTTTCGTTCAGTTTTTTAACATCAGCTTTCACGACATCGGAATCCTGTGTTAGTTCTAATTGTTCGAGTCTGTCGGTCACTGTTTGAAAATCTGTTATGTATGTGTCTGTTTTCGATTTCAGATCAGAAATTTCGTCACGTAATTCTGTGTTTGACTGTTCGATGGTATTAATTTTGTCCGAAACTGTGGCAATATTATTGTCTACATACTTTTTTGCCTTCGCAAACATTTTACGTTTGTCTTCTTGTCTCTGTGCAGTGATTGTTTCCATTACCTGGCGTTTTACTTTATTTTGATCATCAATAAATTTACGAAAACGCGTATTACTGTTTTCTATGTGAAGACTAAGACGTTCGTTAATTTGTGTGTTCTGTTGTTCGAATTTTGCGTCAATCTTTTCATCCATTGTGCGCGAAAGTTCTACCGTCATTGCTTTAAACTCGTCGCGTAATTGTGTAGCTTTTTCAGAGCACTGTTTAGCGACTGTACTGATTTCCGCTCTAAGTGTTTCTGTTGCAGCTGTTTGCATTTCCCTTAATTCTTGAGCAACAGACCTAATTTCTTCGCTACTTTTTCGTGAACAAGCCTCAATTTCTTCGCGTAACTGTTCCTTAGTGTCATGGCACTGCGCGGCAACGGCTCTAATTTGTTCACTTAACTGTCTGGAATTGTTATCTAATTTTTCATTTAACTGTCTGGAATTGTTATCTAATTTTTCATTTAACTGTCTGGAATTGTTATCTAATTTTTCATTTAAGTGTTGTTTAAGATTTTCACTCTGTTGTTTGGACTCTTCTTTATAGTGTTGTATAAGATTTTGACTGTGTTGTTGTAGCAATCTTGCCATAAATTGTTCCAATCCATTATTACCTACCCTATTCTCCGTGCTGTTTAATGGTGGACCTGGAATTGTCCCGCTTTCTGTAACCATTTGGTTATTCTGAGATGTACAAAAAGGTTTGTCAGTCGGATGTACACTGTCAGACACTATTTCGGAATTAAATAAATCCGGCGTACTTTGTGTATCCTGCTCATTTTCATTAGAGAAATTTGTCTGTACGTTATTTGAATTTTCCAAACCGGGTGTGTTAAGCTGGGCAGCGCTCATTACAACAGAGCGTCCCTCGTCATCGATTGTCGTCAAATTAACAGAGGACATAACCGAGTTCGTTTGTTCATCATTTAGACAAAAGTCATCATTAGTGGTTGGAACGCATTGATTGTCAGTGAACGCAGGATTGTCATCATTACACTGCGTGTCACTAGTACTATCGGTCACGTTGTTTAAGTCAGTAAATTCGTTCACTACACCTCGCGACGTACTATTAATAGTCTTTCGCGGCATTTTTACAATAGTCACAATAAATCACAAAGCAAATAAACACAATGCAAAAATCAACACACAAATACAACAGAGCAACGAATTGCCGTTGACCTGTAGAAAGAAAGTCACAAGATTAGTAAAAGCGTTGCGCCAAATTATAATTATATTTAAGCAAATAAGAGCAGATATCTGACTGTTTTTCAAAAGATTCTCAACGAAATACGATCCTGGACCGGGTGTCGCCAAGTGTAACCTCCCCACAGAAATTTTAAAAAGACTATAATTATTAGTAATGATGCCACAGCTAAGTGTAAGCTTCCCACAAAATATTAATGACAATGACAATTAAATGAAAGCTCGCTATCTGACTCAAGTACAAGTTCCCATTAAATAATGAACGCTAATCCCATGATAATGAAACTGTAATGATAACCTAAACTCAATTAAACCGAAAAGTCGGTGTTTGCCCTGTGCGAAACGAGAATAAATTTCTTACCTTAGTGAAACTGCATGTCAAAATTCTGCTCTTATTCTGCTCTGGCGCTTGCATGAAAAGCATTGGAAGTACCTTTTAAAAATCTTTGTTAAAAGGAAATGGAAGGAAATTTGAATGATTGTCTCTAAAATTGGTTTTAAATCAAAATTATTATTGGGGGCGATTTTTGAAAGTTAAATTACAATGACTGTTCGTTACATTATCTGATGAGCGCAAAGCTGCATGATTATTTATTTAAATAAATTATACCTCGTCCTGAATCTCGACCATTGCGATGCCGACGCCCGCCGACTGCTCTCCGCTACTGCTAGCAACCGACTCCAAGCACTACTGAAGACTGACTACTGCAGACTGACTGACTGCTCGCTACTGCGAGTCGAGCGCAACTGCTCTGGTCAGAGATTCTACAATGTCTCAGCATCGCTGCCGCACAACATACGTGTTTCAGATGATGCTGGAAAATTAACTTTTGGCCCTGATGCTTACTTGCTTGGTTCTTTCATTGGTGGGTAACTTTAGTTTACTACTTATTTTCATATTCAATACGAGCAAAGGATGTGGATTATGGTTCAGGCTGTTAGATTTAAACACAATGTTGATCTCAATATATATATTGTTGAAATTTTAAGTCATACACAAAACCTACCATTTCAAACATTTTCGTAGCACGAATCATTCATACAAAAAATTTTACAAAACGCTTACTGCGTCAAACCTTGGACATACAAATCCTAACTCTGAACATTATCTAACAAAAACCAATATGAAATGATTATACATCTTCTCTCATTTACGTGCTAAATTTTGTTCAGGGGCAGCGACCTACCTTAACGCTGTCACCACACGTCTGCTCCCTCCGGGTACCTACCTGCGACTCTCCGTTTTTTTTTTTTTTTTTTTTTTTTTTACTGCACGCGTCCGGCTCTCTTAACCATCAAAGATCCTCCTACTGAAAGATATTATACTCGTTCCACCTTGCGGTTGGCAACTACCAACAAATTTTCTGGAGCTACGCTGATCAGACCTTAGCACACACCTTTCAAATCGTGATTAAATATTCATTTATGGGTACAAACATGGTTTCTGAATGATGTCATTGCACGACTAAGGAAAGTTAGCAGGAGTATTCCAGTTGATGTATACCTGTTTGTTGTAAGTGACATGAGGATCTGAAAATCCTCGTAATGTGTCACAAGTGTTCTGTGAAACAAACTCTGTTATTCAAATTATAAAAATTACTAGTTTTTATCATTAAGAAACGGTTATCCATATTGCTAACCTACAATTTCTAGGGGTTGGGCACCTCTGTTTCGTCTACTGCACAAGAAACGTTCTGTTCCCTGCCGTTATACTTTCTGCCGCTCTTAATTGAGTGGTAAAGCGAGCAGTAATTCATCACGCCGAAATGAGATGTTTCACGGAGGTGCTTCCGCGCCGAGCCTAGGCGCTAACGACGGATTCGGCGGCCTTTGAGTGAGCGCAGATCGGGACTTTGCGTGCGGCGCCTGACGTGATCGGCTGACGTATGCCGACAGCGGCCGTCCCTCAGCTAGATGCCATCGCCCGGCAATCAAACGCAATTTCGCCCCGACGACGGCCATTATGAGGCTATTAATAGGGCGCTGGGAGGAAGGAGATACCGGCGGATTAACGCTGCGGCGCGCACCCCGCCGGCGCCCATCACCCGGCGCTAACCCCCGCACTTACCCAGCCACCCCAGCATCGTCAGCGCTGGGGGAGGGAGGGCGCGCCTGTCACAAAGCAACCGGCTCATAATTGGCCTCAGCTGTGGCATTGGATTTCTACTCGGCGCTGATGCGTTATCACACGAGACAAAGCGATTATTGCCTTCTAAAGAAAGCAATAGCGAACGGACGAGGTACTCTCAGCTAAAAAGGACTCGAACCATGTTTCGCATCGTCCTTCATCCTCTTCTCCCCCCCCCCACCCCCCCTCTCTTCCTCCTTCTCCAACCACTACTGTGAAAAGTATTTAAACCGACAAACTCTGGGAGGTTGTAGGGGACATAAAAACAAATATTTTCCCTAATGTCATTTTTGTCCCGTGAGGATTATTTAAACCAGGTGGATGCCGTATTACGCTCTTCACTTGTAGGTAACTGCTGTCCACCAGTGTAGTAGTGCATTGTCTCTGTCTGCTAATGGAGCGATACACCTGGAGTGAGTACACTGATATGGTTGGAGCGTACTACGTAGCGCACCACAACGGACGAGCTGCACAGCGGGTTTATCAACAACAATATCCTACTCGCCGTATCCCGCATCATACGACCTTTGCTGCTGTGTACCAACGTGTGCGTGAGACCGGGTCATTTAGCAGATTACCTGGACAGGGACACCGTCGCACGGTAAGAACGCTGCAATTTGAGGAAGCTGTCTTGCATCATGTGGAGCGGGGTCGCTCAATCAGCACTCGTGCAATTGCATGTAACATGGGGACGAATCAGACGAATTTAAGAACATTCCTTCGAGAGCAATTGTTACGTCCATTTCACCTACAGCGTGTCCACAACCTGGAACCAGTTTATTATCCATCCAGAGCACAGTTTTCGCAGTGGTACCTGGAACAGTGTGAAATGCATCCTACATTTCCATTCTCTGTGCTGTTTACCAATGAAGCAACGTTCGGGCCTGATGGAGTCTTCAACATGCACAATTCGCATGTTTGGAGTGAGGATAACCGTTATGCCGCAGTTACTAGCGCTCATCAAGTGCGGTTCTTCGTTAATGTGTGGGTCGGGGTTGTTGGGGACTGTTTAACTGGGCCGTATCTGCTACCTAGGTCATTAAATGTCAGGCACTATTACAATTTTCTCGCCAGAGCATTGACAGAATTGCTGGAAGACGTCCCGCTCCCTACTAGACAACGCACTTGATTCCAACACGACAGGGCACCGGCACATTTCAGTCGTCATGTGCGTCGATTCCTGGACCGACGGTTCCCAGAAACGTGGATTGGCAGAGGTGGTCCTGTACCATGGCCTGCTCGATCCCCCGATATGTCCCCTCTGGACTTTTTTGTGTGGGGAGAGATGCGTAACCTTGTTTACGCAACTCCTGTTGCATCAGAGGAGGATCTGGTTGCCCGGATAGTAGCAGTAGCAGGAACAATTCAGGATACTCCTGGGGTTTTTGCCCGTGTCAGACAGAACATTATCCAACGGTGTAACCTTTGTTTATGCGTCAATGGAGGCATTTTTGAAAATCTACTGTAATTGAAATGTTAATGTGTTGTCTCTTGGTCATAAAAAATGGAAAAGTGTTTGTTGGTTTAATTAATTTGCCGCCAGAGAAATCTTCCTCTACCGGTTTAAATACTCCTCATAGGAAAAAATGACATTAGGGAAAAATATTTGTTTTGATTTCCTCTAAAACCTCACAGATTTGCCGGTTTAAATACTTTTCACCCTGTGTTTTTCATTGTCACCCGTTCTCTTCTAACAAGGGAACCGTGGTAACTTCTCCTTACCAATTTAATTCATATTGACAAGACATATAGGGCACCTCTCTGAATTTGCCATACGTTTCCCGTTACAAACATCTAGGACTTTTAGAGGGGAGTGAGTTCATAATATTTTAAATAGGAACTCACGTGAGGAAACGTACCATTTTAGTTCTATGACGATTTCATTTCAGGTGTTTAACTCTTCCGCTTCTGCTCGAGGAATTGAATTTGTCGTGACGCAGTACAAGTGTTATGTAACAACTGGAAAGGGAACAGAAAAGAACCCAGCATACTGTATGTCCAGAACAGTACTGATGTGTTACAAGAGCGGCTCGATGTGGCTACCACCAACGTTGTCAGAGACATTGACCTGCGAAGCATGTTCCGGTACACACTCCCCACCCCACCTGGTGTCTCTTCAGTTTCTAGTGCAGCGGCCAGAGCTCGTGCCAGCAGATCTTCCTCTGTCTCTACGCCAGTATCGCAAATTAAACATTGCATACGACCCCTACAAGAAGTAGTCCATAGCAGTTAGTACACGTCATGCTGTCCACCCTGTTGTATTTCAGGACAAGCAGCTCCGGGACTTTACTGTTTCCCAAAGCAGCCGTTGACGCGTTATACATCTTAATTGAAACCGTCGCACAACGGAAACGGTGCGTTTTCGGACATGGGTACCAATTCAAAACGTTATGTACTCACTCCACTCTATAAGTCCTAGAAGTATGTAACAGAAGCTTTCGAACACACCGTATATTTTGTATTATCGCTAGCATTCAAGTGAGGCCGCGCCGAACGAGTAAACGCTTACTTTGAAAACGATAAGGTTATTGGATCCAATATCGCTGTCGGCACATTTCTGGGGTTCCGTCCCTAAACCTGTAAAACCGGATCCCTTATACGTATCGCCATGTTGTCCGTCAGTCTGTCTGTCTGTCCGTCTGTCCGAGTGTAAAGAACACTCATCCTCAGAAAAAAGTAGACATATCAATTTGCAATTTATGTCACATATTGAGGTCTTTGGGCTCTAGGCAGCGAAAAGACTGTAAGCTTCTGTCAATTCAGTCAAAAGATATGGCCATTTACGTCACATATTTTGACATTCGAAAACTCACTCATCGCGGGGTACTTCCCCGTGATCTCAACTACTGGCCATTAAAATTGCTATACCAAGAAGAAATGCAGGTGATAAATGGATATTCATTGAACAAATATATTATACTAGAACTGACATGTGATTACATTTTCACGCAATTTGGGCGCATAGATACTGAGAAATCAGCACCCAGAACAACCACCTCTTTCTGTAATAGTGGCCTTGATTGGCCGGGTCATTGAGTCAAACAGAGCTTGTTCAAAAAATGTTCAAATGTGTGTGAAATCTTATGGGACTTAAATGCTAAGGTCATCAGCCCCTAAGCTTACACACTACTTAACCCAAATTATCTTATGGACAAACACACACACCCATGCCCGAGGGGGGACTCGAACCATCACCGGGACCAGCCGCACAGTCCATGACTGCAGCGCTTGAGACCACTCAGCTAATCCCCCGCTACAACAGAGCTTCGATGGCGTGTGCAGGTACAGCTGCCCATGCAGCTTCAACACGATACCACAGTTCATCAAGAGTAGTGACTGGCGTATTGTGACGAGGCAGATGCTCGGCCACCATTGGCCAGACGTTTTCAATTGGTGAGAGATCTGGAGAATATGCTGGCCAGGGCAGCACTCGAACATTTTCTGTATACAGAAAGGCCAGTACAGGACCTGCAACCTGCGGTCGTGCATTATCCTGTTGAAATGTAGGGTTTCGCAGGTATCGAATGAAGGGTAGAGCCATAGGTCGTAACACATCTGAAATGTAACGTCCACTGTTCAAAGTGCCGTGAATGCGAACAAGAGGTGACCGAGACGTGTAACCAATGGCACCCCATACCATCACGCTGGGTGATACGCCAGTATGGCGATGACGAATACACGCTTCCAATGTGCGTTCACCGCGGTGTCACCAAACACGGATGCGGCCATCATGATGCTCTAAACAGAACCTAGATTCATCCGAAAAAATTACGTTTTGCCATTCGTGCACCCAGATTCGTCGTTGAGTACACCATCGCAGGCGCTCCTGTCTGTGATGCAGCGTCAAGGGTAGCCGCATCCATGGTCTCGGAACTGATAGTCCATGCTGCTGCAAACGTCGTCGAACTGTTAGTGCATCTTGTTTTTGTCTTGTAAACGTCCCCATCTGTTGATTCAGGGATCGAGACTTGGCTGCACGATCCGTTACAGCCATGCGGATAAGATGCCTGTCATCTCCACTGGTAGTGATACGAGGCCGTTGGGATCCAGCACGGCGTTCCGTGTTACCCTCCTGAACTCACCGATTCCATATCCTGCTAACAGTCATTGGATCTCGACCATCGGGACCAGCAATGTCGCGATACGATAAACCGCAATCGCGATAGGGTACAATCCGACCTTTATCAAATCGGAAACATGATGGTATGCATTTCTCCTCCTTACACGAGGCATCACAACAACGTTTCACCAGGCAACGCCGGTCAACTGCTGTTTGTGTATGAGAATTCGGTTGGAAACTTTCCTCATGTCAACACGTTGTAGGTGTCGCCACCGGTGCCAACCTTTTGTTAATGCTCTGAAAACTAATAATTTACATAACACAGCATAGAAATTTTAATGGTCAGTAGTATAGAATCATGAAATTCACCAAGAATCAAGGTTTCACAGTGCAAGTAAAATAAAAAAATCCGAAACTCGTTAAATTGCATTTATATCACGTAAAAATTATCTTTTGCCATTTTAACGTAGAAAGGTGGTTAGCGAAGTTCTCGGAATCACCACGAGAGTCAGCGCTAGCGCAACGATTTGTTCACGTGGTATTTATTAATTAGACTGTTGCCTGTGAATACGTGCCACATCAGTGCTCTTGGAAGAAAGCTGTGGCATTGACATGGCTCTGTGGTTGTTCCCGCGTAGTGATTTGCGAAGATGGAAAAAAATTACCATTCGGGCAGTGATTAAGTACTTCGTAAAGAAAGATATGAAAGCAAAGGACATTCATGCCGATTTCCACATTACACTAGCGAACTCTGCTCCTTCATATTCAACTGATGTCAAGTGGACAAAAGAATTTAAATTAGGTCGGGAGAGCTTAGATCATAATCCGCGCAATGGTCGGCCATGATGTGTCACTACTCGAGAAGTCATTGCAAAAGTTAACAAAATTGCCATGGAGTATCGCCGATTGAAAGTTGAAACGTCCCCTTAGAAATATTAGTAAATTATACATGACTGAGCTTAAACTGACACACAATATTTTTAGCGCAACGCAATCTGACTTTCAAATATCCCTACATAAGAGTGGCCCTGACTAACATTAAACTATACGTTTCACAAATCACTTACCTCACAAAAATCTTCGTTACTCGAACTACTGCAATACAGCGAGCGCCACTACTGCCAGCTAAATAAAAGATTCAAACTACTGAAGGCACTAACTACTGATAGGCACAGTTAGCAAAAGAAAGATTTTGATAGAGAACAAACAATGTATTTACCTTAATATTGTTCAAAAGTCATATTATATATATCAGTTCATGACATACAGTCTTACAAATTTACTCTTTCTTAATGAGACACATCCAGATCGTCCGCTCTCAAAATTCCGCCATCTCTCTCCCCACATCCACCACTGCTGGCGACTCACCTCCAACTGTTCAACGCTACGCGCTGTTAACATCCAGCTGCCCAACACTACAATAGCGAATATCACAACAATGCCACCCAGCCACTGCACACAGCACAGCCAGTGATTTTCATACAGAGCGCTACGTGGCGCTACCAACATAAAAACCTAAACAGCCTACTTACATAGCCCCCATGCTCCTCACAACAAATTTTACAAATTGTTTTGGGCAGTGGCCAATAAAGACTTGAAAAAAAATTTTCATAATTACAGTAACAAAGATATCAAATGCACATACTTATTGGTACAATGTTGGTCAAAAGCTAAAATTTTCTCACAGTCCATAAAGACAGTCCTGATCATTCATCACAGTATAATTGCAGTGTTTTTCTCAAAGTCTGAGCAGTAAAGAAAAATGCACACGGAAGTAGAGGATTTCCATGCGATCTTGAAGAAGTAGTGTTGTCCTTCCAACGGAAAGACAGTGCTGACTCTTGACATGCAGACAGGTAATGGTCCACAACAGAGTAAACCCACAGCAGAGTCAGTCGAAGTTTTGAAGAATATTGGTAGGTAGGTCATCACAGAGCAGACCCACTGTAGTTCTGATAGAGATTATGGTATTGTTGGGCCACAAGAGGTGCAGACCCACTGCAGTCCTTGTAGAAATAATGGTATTGGTGAGTCATCAAAGGTGTAGACCCACTGTAGTCCTTGTAGAGACGGCCAGCAGCCATCTGTTGCGACTGTGCAGGTGCACAATCACCATCGAAGAGTCTTGCGGAGAATATAGGAAGTCTATAAACCACCACTTGTGCACTCACTAAGTTTTTGGAATTATCCTTAGAACCAGCAATGACGTTAATCAGTCCCTTGCTGAATTGTTAACACATGTCCACACACTAACAGTCCTCTTTTTTTCACATATTGTGCATATACTATGACCAACAGAAATATGTGTGGTGAAATGAATGCTTACAAGTTACATAATCTGATGAACTGGTGACAATTACAATTTTATAACAAGAGAATACAATAACATAGGTACAAAATACATCATTAAAGAACACAACAATACAGATAACATTTGTAGTAAAACAGGCTTTACAAAAGAATAGAAATAAACATTTACATCAGTGTTACAGGAATTATGACATAAGTAAATATATAAAATAATGAGAATAGTTTTCGAAACATTAATTTCACACATGAGCATTAAAGCAGAACAGAATAAATAATGTCTAAACATCTTTACAAAGAAAATAACATATTATAAATGCAAATTATATTTGAGGTTAACAGTATTCCTCGTCATAGTGAATGTAGCTTAGTACTAGAAAAATTCTACAACATAAATCTTATTAGCTAAACACATAAAGACAGGAAAAACACAAATACACAAGAGTACACAAACACATAGCAGAATAACACAGGAGGAAAGGACAGGGTTTGTTATCAGTGTAATATTTGTTACTGCAATCCAACCCAAAACTTCATTCCATAGATCTTTCGTCTTATTTCAACATTTGTTTCCACGAAAAAAATCCTATGCAAGCATGCTTTCTGTATTCACATCCTCTTTCAAAAATAGTTTTTCTCCACTGTACACTACTTTTTTGGCCAAACCATTTTCTTATAGCTTCTCAATGCATTTCTTCCAATTCATCATAGTTAGTTTCTTATATAGTCTACCCCGTCTTAAGCTAACTTAAATCTACTGAGCTCAGATATTAAACTAAGGGACGAGGCAATGCAGCAGCACAAAACAAGTAACACAAACAGCAATGACAAAAAATTCAAATTGGCAAAGCAAGCAGCAGTATATATAAATTAGCAAAGCAATTGCAATATTACAACTAATATAAGGCAATGTGCAGCAAACAAGAAAAACAAATCAATAGTAAATCTGGCTTAACACAAGGTAAAATTCAGTAGAACTATGCCTGGCAAACAGCAGCAGCAAATGCTACACATTATAACTTTTAATGAAATAAAAAAAGAATATATATATATATATATATATATATATATATATATATATATATATATATATATATAATGTAAAAAAATAAAATGAATCGAATATGGATTTGCAAATGTGGGGGGGGGGAAATGTTGCTTTAAATTGTTTTTTGTTATTCGCTCTTTCAGTACGAACTTGGTTGTAGAACCTCTTATTTACGTGTGGTAATAAAAATTCATTTAGACAGAATTAAGCAGATTTAAAATTACGTGAACCTTCAACCCTCTTGTGCTGATAAATTCATACTAACTGATTAAGAACATTTAGTTGAAAATTGTATAAATTAAATATTTTTTTTACGTATTTCGGCTTTGGCACACATTTTCTAAATGCAGTGGTTTTTTTAAAATATTTACTGAATTCTTTCCCAGCGTTAGCTATGGAACACAAGACTGTCTCTGTTAACATAAAATGGTTAAATATTGCCAAGCCGACCTGAACATTTAATTATCATTGACAAAACACACTTCACTATACGTTTAAGTTATTTGCTTTAGAAATTGAAAGAACCAACAGATTAACAACTTCAACGTTAATTATCCGCCTATGAATGCACAAATGTAAAACCAGTGATAAATTCAGTCAGCCTCAGGTTGCTGTAAAAGAAAAATATTTCGTATTCACTGCTAATTTTATCTGCTCCCGATCTACAGGTTTGGTTTATTTTTCCTTTAGCGGAACAATTTTTAAATGTGCCGCCGCTGCAAATCGTTTGGTCGCGGCACAGCCCAGCAACACAAACGATAATCGCTAAAAATGCTGAAAATTCTTTAAAGAAATATTATAGAAGACATGGGCAAGCTAATTTACATTAGTAATACACAATTTTGATAAATTATAATGTATTTAGACCACAACAATAATTAAACTTACATTACTTTGTAATTTCTTCTCTAATGGCGGCTAAAGATAGATATAGACAAAAGAAGTCCACTCATTCATAAAATGCTACATCACAGGTTACTCTCTCTCTCAGCTCTCGAGGAAGACGACAAAGAATGCACATTATGTATTCCTGTTTATACTGTTGCTGATTGTGAATGTCTCTTTGTAATCTTACAACATTATTTTCCTCTGTGGCTGTATTTTACATTTTTCTTATCGCAGATATTAACATATTTCGTAATTACATATGAGTATAGAAATATTACAATCATAAATACATCGAGAATATTATTACAGAAAATATTACAATAATAACGAATGTCCTTTATACAAAATTAAATAATATTTTTTTGTTTAACAATTACACTACATACGAATTGCTTCATAGGCGTACATAGTACAATTAAATGTCATTTCATTTTATTAATAGTGTGTGTGCTGCCTGGGAACGTTACAACCCAAACATGTCAAAGATCAAGCAGAAAAAATATTATACTGTAGACAACAATGCAGATAAGGGAAATGTCTATTCAAATCTTAATGGCTATGTAATTAAAATGGTGCACCACAAAAACTTATTCTAAAAAATTACCAAGTACTTGAAAAGAAAATAATGTATGCAGTTACTGTTATTAATCCCTTCTTATTTTTCTTCCCTTTCCAAGTGCTCCTTTTTCGAAGAATGTGGATCATAAAAGTATTTTTTAATAGATCTGTTGACAGAATGTGTTCACATTAGAAAATGCATTTAATTTTATTTTATAAAACCAATGGTGCAACAGACCTGGAAACCAGATATTAAACAAAATGAGCAATCTCTCAACTAGAAAGACAATAGATGTAAAATGTTTCTCATCATTTCATTAGGCATTTCAGTAAATATCATAAATTAAGAGCTCCACAGTGCAATCATATGTTTTCAAGTTCGAGCGTGTCATATGTGCGATGATTTCTACAAAGAAATGTCAATAGCGAGGTTAATGTTCTATCTTTTTTTTTCTCCACCTAATGGCTTTTTCTCCAGGCAGGCGACACAGCTGGGCGTCCACGACGCATTACATGAATGTCACTTAACTTTCTTACCGAAATATTTACGACAACTGGGACAGTCTATTATAAAAAAATTTCACAGGTTGAGAATTTGCGTTACAAATGTGTAGAAACAAAACCCTACAAATATAACAGTGTCCAAAAAATTTTCGTCGGCATTGTAATACATTCACGCATTTACACACATTTCATAACTCTTAAAGTACGATTCTTGGTTTCCAACATCCTTTTTCACAAATCAGAGTCCCTAACCACTATTCATTATTCCTTACCCTATTACACATATAATATTCGTCGACACGTCAATCCTGCGTCGACACTTCAATATTTCATCATAATAAATACGTAGCATAATCAGATTCCTCATATAGCATCAGCTTATTGATCATAAACATACCTCAACAATATAATACAAATCGTCGTCGTAATAATAACATCATAACAGATCAATCACATCTCAAAATGGTCGCAGTTTCTTTCAATAATTTCAAAACTTTCAATAAAGTTATCTACCTCAAACGTACTTCAAAAATCATGATCCCTTACCAAATATATCATTCAAAGCTCTCATATTATCACAATGGTTTCCGAAAAAATATGAACAGTTCACAAAGTACAGAGAAAATACAATTTCATAAGTGTGAAGTTATCCAACTGTGTAATTACGTAAACTACTGTCACTGATGTAGTAAAATAAATGTTTGTCTCTCCCAGTTAAATGATCAGATAGCTGTGTAATTTATGTGTTAGAGAAATATGGTACCGGTGTGTAAAGTTGTATAAGCAAATACCATATTAGCCAGGGTTCCTTGTGCTTGCCAAACACATGGTACACAAAGTAGGCGTGTACCCCCCTGAGGATTAATGTAATTATACCCTCAGGTCTTACAGATTCCAGCAATGGAATGAAATGTATCACGGAAAACCTTTGTATCATTGTAATTCAATAATCTTTAAAAATAGATGTTTTAAGTACAAAATTAATCACTCAAATACGTGTATTGTAGCGCTAAACTGTGCGTCTTGTTGTAAGATAATCTCTGTGGAAGTGTCATAGTTATCGTCGTCCGAAATCTAAGTTCTGCAGAAGTCAATGTACTTACCTCATGATAAACAAAAGTGAAATGCTTTGCGTATAGATATCTTACTTATTACACTTATTGCCATGATGAAGAAAGTACTGTGCTGTAACGTATTGTTGTGCTACGGAAAAGGCTGCCTCATTGTAGCTATACCACAAAAGTTACTACTAAAACATGTTTTCCCTTCCAGAAGAATTCAGAAAAACTGTGCAGATATGAAACAGAAACACCGCAAAAGCAACATTGTAAATTGTCAATCATTAGTAGCGTCGTGATAAAATCGTGTAGCTGTCACATAAACTAACAACTGTGTAGTCTGGTATCTCACAGAAAGTACTTTAACTCCAGTATGTATTTTCAAATAACCAAAATGTTGCACTAAAATCTCATTAGCAGTACCAGTATATGTTCTAAGTATGTAAGCCTGATAGTCGTTACATAATCGTGCAACTAAGAAGCAGGAATATACAAATAGCAACATTGTGTCGTCTGTTCACTATAACAATGCATTCGTAATTTCTGTTTAAAAATGTTCCCTAGGTTCTAGACTGGATAGTTAACTTCAAAACATTGTTGCATGTTAACAGTTTCTCAGTGTGACAAATTGTACTAGTAGCGTGAAGTGAAAAATTTTATGGCAAAGACTAAGTTAAAAAGCAGATTGTCTTTCAATAAACGGTTTTACATGTGAAATGTGGTGCAAGCCTTTACTCTTCCTACTATGCAGAGCTCCAGCTTCAACGGAATTATCATGTGGTATATGGTACGTCGGTAAGGAATGCTAAAACTTTTCTCAAGGTTAGCGTCTATGTTATTTCTCGCTGAGCCAGCTGGCGCACGTGGGTGCCTGCGGTGCGAGTCGTTGTCTGTCTCTTTGTTGGCGCGCGTCGTTATTGGGATTAGGAGACCTAACTTCTACAAATTCACCTTGCTGAGAGGGTCCTGCCCTGTGTGAATCCCGCCAGTTCTGATGCAATTCCGGTCTGTCGTTACGATTATATCGTCTGTTGTCATGTCGGTAATTTCCATAATTAATTTCTTGTTGGTCACGTGGTGGAGAGTTTCTCCCTGAATTATCACTGCACTGTGGACCGTTGCGTCTGAAGTTATTCTGTCTCTCGTGATAATAATTATTTTGGTTTCCGTATTGTCTGTTTCTCTGATTGTCTCTGTGATAGTCATAACCGTGGAGATGGGTCGTTCTCTGTAATTCTTAATATTCTGCCAACGGTTGTCATACGGGTGGTGTCTGTTTTGGTCACGATTTATGTTGTAAGAATAGCCTTGTCGTGTCCATTTATTATTTCTGTCATCACGGAATTGTGACGGATGTCACCTATAATTGTTGTGCTCCTGTTTTCGCGTTCCGTGATTCTCAGTGTCAATTTACAATTCGTGTAAGAGTCCCGGAAAAGCTTCAATGTCGTCTTTGCAACGTTCAGCTGAAATAATATGTCGTAAATGTTCAGGTAATTTGATTAAGCAAATGCGGATTAGTTCTGAGGGGCTGTATGGGTTTGACAGGTACTGATTCTTGTGCAAAATGTCTTCAAAATATTTCACAAGACTGGAAAATTCAGATTGTTCGAAATGTTTCATCATTATGATGCTATGTTTTACTCGGTCTTGTGTAGCTTGAGACCAATATGATGAGAGAAAGGCATGATAAAATTCTCCTTCACTGTGGCAATCGTGAATGATCGATCGCATTCTTACAGCTGGTTCATTCTCTAAATAGCCACACATAAATTCTAATCTGTGCTCTAATGACCAGTTGGGAGTAAAACAATGAGAGAATTGATGAAGCCACGCTTGTGGATGAATGTCGTTGCCAGAATTCTTAAATGTTTTGAATTTACGTGTAGTAATGAACAGCTTATAGTCAAAATCATCATGTCGGCGAGTCGCATATCGGTCATTGTTACGTCGTGTCGGCGGTTCCATCTCAAAATTCGGTGCACCTTGCCGATTTCTTTCATAATTTCCGAAATGCCCTGTGTTATTATTTTGTGGCTTCTCCGAATTTCTAAGTCCCTCTTTCCGTGTTGGAGCGCGAGTGTCCTCTGAAATATGTAATTTTTGTATTACTTGTGCCAACTGATCTTGTACTTCCCGGATTTCTCTTTTGTGTTGCGTATTAATTTGATTCTGACTTTATTTGAATTTCTTAATTTGTTCATACTCTTCTGTGTCAGTGATGGCTACAGGTCTTGTGTCATTCAGATCATCATCTACCTTTGCAGATAAGTTAGTGAACTGATCCGAAAGTTCGGCTACTTTTTCTGATAGTGTACTTATTTCATCAGTGTGTTTTTCTGAACCAAGTTTCAGAGTGTCCATTTGTGTTGAAATTGTATCTACTGTGTCCTTTAAGTTTTCCTGAGTTTTTGCAAGTTGCGTAACCGAATCGGTAGATGCAACTGAGTCAATTTTTGCTTGCAAGGTCTCATGATTTTCATGAACAATAGTTTGCAGTTCTTTTATGGCTGCTTCATGATTCTGTAATGTATTTTCATGCCGCAAAAACATAGGTTGGAGATGCTCACAAATTTGTGTTTTTACGTCATTACAGACTTTTTGACATTTCAATACGATTTTATGTAACTCAGTAGTTAAATCTTCACGTGTTTGTTCAAGCCTATGTTCCAATGAGTCTAACTTTTGTAGCCTTTGTCCCATTTGTTGCATTAACTGTAATAACAATGCACTGGTGTCTGAAACATGTTCCTCAGTGCTTTTCGGCAGTGAAGTTGAACCGGCAACATTCACATTCTGACAAGAAGAAAATGTGTCTTGACTTATTTGAGAAAACGGTGAAGACCCAAAACCTGAATCTGTAGTATTTGCAAGATTGTGTCCTGTCATTCCCGATTCCTGAGGCGGGCTGTTGCCGACCGGTCAATCGATAATGCATCCCTGTTCACTAATTGTTTCACTGTCTACGTCATTGTTTGCCGCCCGCTCCATTTCCCTATGCACAATTACCAAATTACTATGTTGAACATTAGTTATTTCATTACATGGTGGCGCTAACACACTGCTTTCGTCTTCACTGTCATCTCTGAGTTTACTTTGGAGCCTAGTATTACGTTTTTCACACACCATAATTGTCACAATATTTCACATGATAACACAAAAAAGCACAATTTGAAGAGAAAAAATAAGAAAACACATTAATGTAGCACTGAAAATAATATCTAGTTAATCGCAAGCGCAGCTGCGAAATACTTGGTGCAAATCTACATGCATGCCCCAACTGTTTTACCGTACAACAATGAAAGACTGCAACTACAAACGAGATTTTCTCTACAATTACGTTCTAGCAATAAACAAAAGCTACACTAATTACACAAACTACAAGGAAAATCAGAAGATTCCAGTGAGGTATCCTGGCAGGGTCGCCATATGAAACGTCCCCTTAGAAATATTAGTCAATTATACATGAATGTGCTTAAACTGACACACAAAATTTTTTGCGCAACACAATCTGACTTTCAAATATCCCTACAAAAGAATGGCCCTGTCCCTGATTAACCTATACATTTCACAAATCACTTACCTCACAAAAATCTTCATTACTCGAACTACTGCAATACAGCGAGCGCCACTACTGCCAGCTAAATAAAAGATTCAAACTACTGAAGGCACTAACTACTGATAGGCACAGTTAGCAAAGGAAAGATTTTGATAGAGAACAAACAATGTATTTACCTTAATATTGTTCAAAAGTCATATTATATATATCAGTTCATGACATACAGTCTTACAAATTTACTCTTTCTTAATGAGACATGTCCAGACCGTCCGCTCTCAAAATTCCGCCATCTCTCTCCCCACATCCACCACTGCTGGCCACTCACCTCCAACTGTGCAACGTTACGCGCTGTTAACATCCAGCTGCCCAACACTACAATAGCGAATATTACAACAATGCCACCCAGCCTCAGACTCCACACAGCACAGCCAGTAATTTTCATACAGAGCGCTACGTGACGTTACCAATATAAAAACCTAAACAGCCTACATACATAAGTGCGTGAAATTTCTGACGCTTGCCAAATGTCATCTGAAGAGGTATATCATATTTTAAGTCAAGAATTAGAAATGAAAAAACGATCTGCAGGGTGAGTGCGACTATTCTTGACGCTGGATCAAAAACGCATGAGAATGGACACTGTTTGACCCGTTTTAGGAGAATCGAACAAAATGTTTTGCACCGGTTTTTGACCACAGATGAAACTTGGGTGCACTACTATACCCCAGAGACAAAACAATAGTCAAAGCCATGGGTAAATGCTGATTCTCTGCCACCAAAGAAAGCAAAGACAACTCCTTCGGCTGGAAAGTTCATGGCATCAGTGTCCAGGGATGCGAAGGGGATCATGTTTGTAGATTATTTCCCTACTGGCCAAGGAGTTACCGGAGAATACTATTCTAACCTTCTGGACAAATTGCAACAAAAGTTACTCGAAAAAGGGGCAGGTTTAGGAAGGAAGAAAGTCATCATCGATCAAGACAATGCGCGCCCGCACACATGTGAGGTCCACATGACAAATTACACGAAGTAAGGTATGAATTATTGCCGCACCCGCTTTATTCACCTCATATGGCTCCGTCAGACTTCCATATCTTCCCAAAATTGAAAATTTTTCTTGGTGGACGAAGATTCACTTCAAAAGAAGAATTGATATCCGGAGTTGACAACTATTTTCCAGGCCTTGAGGAGACTCATTTTCGAGATAGGGTCAAGACACTGGAACAACGATGGACCAAGTGCATTATTCTACAAGGAGACAATATTGAAAAATAAAAAAAAAATCATTGATGGAAGTACCTTTTTTGTATTCCGTCCCGAGAACTTCTCAAACCACCTCCGTACATTGCATTCGTCCTCCGTCAAAAGCATAGCAGACGAACGTTATTCCATGTAAACATAATATGTAAGTTTCAGTCATGTATTAGTAAGTAAGTAACAAACGTTTTACTTAATATCCTCTCTCCATGTATATAAACTGAAATCCCATGCTCGCTTCTTTTTATACGTCCGGCCTAGTCTGAAGAACTACTGCAGAAATTTTGATACACTCTTGTTATTCCACTATCTCACCGGTAACAGGCAAAAATCGTTGACATGCTCGATTCTCAGGATGGAAAATTTATGTGTATGATGAAATAAAAAGCAGCCAGATGCATATGAGAAGTTTTATTTCTTGACCGGTTTCGGGCACTTGGTGTCCTTCTTCAGAAGCCTGTACAGGAAAACACACCACAAATAAGTATAAGTCAGATAAAATTAGGGGCAAAAAGTTAGTTTCGCTTGTTTGTGCTAGTTTCAGGCAGACACCGTGAATACAGATTGGTGTCTAAGAGAGAATTAATGGCCTTAGTACTGTATTACTTACTGCTTCTGCATATATTTTTAGGATCATGGGATTGTGCTACATGCACTCGCAAATAATGCGACAGACGTAAGTGTGTAAAATTTTTATCATTAATTTTTAAGTATTTTTTAAACTTTTGTCCTTAATTTTAATATTCTTATCTGACCTATACTTATTTGTGGTGTATTTTCCTGTACATTCTTGTGAAGAAGGTCACCAGGTGGCCGAAACCGGTCAAGAAATTAAATTTCTCACGTGTAGCCGGTTGCTTATTATTTCATTATAGAAGACTATAGTTGCTGGAGACGGACAAAATACTACATCATACATATGCATCACAGTGTTTGCATGGAACCCTCAGCGTGCGAGAACTACTCGCACGTGGCCATTTTTTTTATTCCCACGTAATTATAACGACAGAATTATAACGACTGAGCAAATTTTCGGTACTTAATGAACCATTTATTAGTTTCATAATGTTTATCCTGAAAAACGAAGAAAGAAATTACTATAAGGAAATTGTAAATGAGAAAACGTTAGACGAGAATTTTCAATATAATTAGTACGATACAGTCATTTTATTTATTTTATTGTATCTACATTTAAAGCAAGTATAATGTGTAAGCTGCGAAGCACGCTCTCAAATCTGTTTTGAAGGCACTTACACCTCTACGTAAGTTTATAATTTGGCCCTTATTGCATTGAGTGGTTTAATTTTGACAGGCCTCCTGGATTTTCGTACGTGGTTCAGAACGCAATACAGAAACCATTGAAGTTGTCTTTTATATTACGTGTTTCGCTCGGGTGACAGAGATTAGAAGTTGGTTGATATGACACGTTTTGGTAAATTTACTAGACTTGGTGAGCTTCCAGTTTACGGAATGTTATTTAACAAATTTTTCTCTCAGTGGCACGGCGTTAAGCTTGTTAGTGCAGGGATGGCACACTGGAGATTCATACGGAAAAACCAGGGTTCCAGGCCAAGTCTGGTCATTATATAATAAGTGGATTCTAACAAATGCCACGATGTTTCTTTGAAAAGGTGTCAGATATTGTCCAGTCGAAGATTGTTCCCCGTCACTAACAACCGCGTCATCACCTGGAAGTACGATCTTCCTTTAATTTTTCCTGCTTTATTATGCCGCAGACAGTATTTCAGTTAACTGAAGCTCATGTTAACGATCACAAAGCTCTGAATGTATGAAACATGCCTGGAAGCTGGCTACATAAAGTGATGTATATTGATATCTAACCAATCATATTTGGGATACCTGCATCACGTATGTTTGTATGAGTTGACTGACTTTGGAACGATTCGGCTTGTCGCCTCGTTTCATTGACACGTTAACATGACATCACCCTGCCGGAGCCACAGAAGCATGTGTGTGTGCATGTACATATCTGTAGCTTGCGTCTTTGTACGAGCACCATCTACGGACGTAGCAATATCTGGTATAGCTTTTTGGACTCGGAAGTAGGTAGGCGAGTGACATGCCTCACAGGACGCTCTTTTGTTGCGGCAGCCACTGAAACCCTTTTAACCTCGAGAGTTCGCTTTAAGGAGTTTAACATTGGTGTGGTGTGAATGTGATACTTTTGTTTCTGTTTTGGTTCTGACCTCCACACGGTGGCTCGTTACCGATCGCTGTACTGTGTTCACTTGGTGCTAGTCTGATAGCGACATCGCTACATGCTATTGGCTTAAGCAATGTTTTGCAAGTACAGTCGGCTGCATTCTTGTAGGACGAAGTTACTTTTCTGATCTCGCGATTAGGTACAGCAAATCTTTCACTTTTCTTTGGAATTTTGATTGAGAACGGAACTTATTTTATTGCGGATAGCTGAAGTAAAATATTAGTGTCGGATATATTCATAAGACGAGACAAACCTGGAAACCTTATTATTAATTATGCTGAGTGGGTCGCAAGTTGTGAGTGGACAGGTCATTTAGTGGGAGCACTTTCCACAAAAGGCAAGGCTGTGGGTTCGAGTCACGATCCGGCACACAGTTTTATTGCACCAAGAGGTTTCACAGCGGAATGCATTCCACTGCAGAGTGAAAATTTATTCTAGAAAAAAAAATTTATATTACCAGAGAAGCTGTTACAGGCATTCGATTGTGGACGTTAGTATTCGTAATAAGCCCCGGGAGGGCACTTTCCGCATTTTTAGGACGATGTATACAGTTATGTAACTTTGGCAGCAATATCCCTTAATCGATAGGCTTCCACTGCCGTCTGTTACACTCGCTGAATTAGGATGTCAGCCTTCCACGTATGCCCAGCGTTGCTCAGGTTTCACAACCAGCATTCACTGAACTGTCACACTAATGAACCGTCATCATTAACTTTCGTATCTCTAAAATTATACAGCTCGGTGAATAAATGATAAATTGGTCATGTAAACATCAATTTGTGGTCCCGTAAGGCTTTCACCTGCTTGTTTTATTTATTCGAAGTACTTGTTCACTTCGAAGTGTCGTGTGAAAGAAGAAAAGTAAACGGCATTAGTAAAGAAAGTAAGTTACCGGAACACTAACAATAATGGATTGTCGCGTGTAGCCTTGTTCGGCTCCTCGGTTTTTCGTGGGTGCAAACAAATTATTACGTACAACTGATTACGCGCACTACGTACAAACCTAAAAATTCACACGAAATAATAAAATAGATATGAGTAGATTCCAGAATGAATCTTTTACTCAGTATAAAGCTATATAATCATCTTGTGGTGTTGCAGTTCTTCTTGTTATGTCCATGCTTGCTACGAAAATAGAACGAGGAATTCCGCCTTATGCAACACACCTTTTTTTTTTTGTTTTGTTCACCCAGACGTTTCAGTACCTTTTGTGGTATCTTCAGTGGGTTATTTTTTATTTTATAATTGTAAAATTGTTGTTACATATTAACATTTAGCGAAACGTTTGGTACATAACATTTACGATTGTGAATGAATAGTTGTTGTTAAATATTATACATCATTTGTTAATAGTTCACAGTTGAGATATGTATTGGCAACTTGATCACTCTGTGTTGTTTGTAACATTATGTCAGAACTGTATTTAAAGCTTAATTGGCAATTGGAAATTAGTTTATATACCTTACATGATGCTATTGAACATTTATTTTGGTAGCTATTCAGCTACACAGTCTAAAACTTCTCATCTGCAAACCACAAAAGGTAACTTTTATTTTTCTGTTCATTATGCGTATACAATCTGAAATGAGTATATATCACGGTTTTCGTGTGTAACTTACGATTTTGATATTGTGGTGCGTTCTCATATGTTGTTGGCGAAGTGAAGAGGCTTATTTTGTGACCTATGGTCGCTTGACACTGCACTTTCTCCGATTTTTCAAAACATAGGCATTATTTTCGCCGCCATTACGTGTTGTTGTGGCTATGTAATATTCATTAGTTTCGTGCATCTACATCTACATCTAGGTGATTACTCTGCTATTCACAATTAAGTCCCGGCACAGGATTCAATGAACCACCTTCAAGCTGTGTCTCTACCGTTCCACTCTCGAACGGCGCACGGGAAAAACGACTTCTTAGATATTTCTTTGCGAGCTCTGATTTATTTTATCGTGATGATCGTTTCTCCCTATGTAGGTGGGTGCCAGCAGAATGTTTTCGCAATCGTAGGAGAAAACTGGTGATTGAAATTTCATGAGAAGATCCCGTCGCAACGAAAGACGCCTTTGTTTTAATGATTCACGCTTCAATTCACGTATCGTGTCTGTGGTACTATCTCCCCTATTTCGCGGTAATATAGGTACAAAACGAACCCCCCTTCTTTGAACTTTTTCGATGTCACCCGTCAGTCCCACCTCATGCGGATCCTACACCGCACAGCAATACTCCAGAATGGGGCGCACATGTGTAGTGTAAGCAGTCTCTTTTGTAGATCTGTTACACCTTCTAAGTGTTCTGCCAATGAATCGCAGTCTTTGGTTTGCTCTAACCACAACATTATCTATGTGATCGCTCCAATTCAGGTTATTTGTAATTATAATTCCTAAGTATTTAGTTGAATTTACAGCCTTCAGATTAGTGTGACTTATCGCTTAATCGAAATTTAGCAGATTTCTTTTAGTACTCATGTAAATAATTTCACACTTTTCTTTATTCAGTATCAGTTGCCACTTTTCGCACCATACGGATATCTTATATAAATCATTTTGCAATTCGTTTTGGTAATCTGATGACTTTACAAGACTGTAAATGACACCATTGTCAGCAAATAATCTAACAGGGCTACTCCGATTGTCTCCTATGTCGTTAATATACATCAGGAACAATAGAGGGCCTATAACTCTTCTTTGGGGAACTCCGGATATTACTTCTGTTTTTCTCATTGACTTTTCGTCTATTACTACGAACTGTGACCTTTCTGACAGGAAATCATGAATCCAGTCGCACAACTGAGGTGATATTCAATAGGCACTCAGTTTGGTTAGAGGACGCTTGTGAGGAACGGTGTCGAAAGCCTTCTGGAAATCTAAAAATATGGAATCAATTTGACATCCCCTGTCGATAGCACTCATCATTTCATGAGTATAAAGAGCTAGCTGTGTTTCACAAGAACGATATTTTCTGAATCCCTGCTATGTGTCTAGAAATATTTTTCATTGAGATACTTGATAATAATCGAATACAGCATATGTTCCAAAACCCTACTGTAAATCGACGTTAGTGGTATGGGGGTGTAATTCAGCAAAAAAAAAAAAAAGTGTGTGAAATCTTATGGGACTTTAACTGCTGAGGTCATCAGCTTACATACTACTTAACCTAAATTATCCTAAGGACAAACACACAGAGCCATGCCCGAGGGAGGACTCGAACCTCCGCCGGGACTAGCCCCACAGTCCATGACTGCGGCGCCCCTAGACCGCTCGGCTAATCCCGCGCGGCGTAATTCAGCAGATTACTCTTACTTCCCTGGTGTGACGTGACCAATTTTCCTGTATTTAGCGCGTTTGGCTGGGTGAGGCGTGCGTGTTTGAAGTGTATTTTGCATCTGTGGTGTTGTGTGAGTGTGCGTGAGTGCGCGAGCGCGAGCGCGCGCGCGCTTGTTTGTGTGTGTGTGTGTGTGTGTGTGTGTGTGTGTATGTTCAGGACTGTGGCAAAGAGGAACAGAGAGAGAGAGAGAGAGAGAGAGAGAGAGAGAGAGAGAGTAATGGAGAGAGAGAGAGGGAGAATTTTGTTTTCCCACGAGTACTGCCGTGGGTGTTATTCTTCTTTTGTGTTATTCTTCTATTGTGGCGAAGATGGTTTTATTGCACAGTCATATGTATTCACTGAGTACTTTCTTTCCTTGGGCTACTGATTTTTGGATGTGATAGTTTTCTTGTACAGTTTGTTTTTGATATAAGCTGCTACTAGTTTTAAGGATGTGTAAGTCAGTTTCAATGCTTGTTGGGTGGTGATTGTGTGCTATCAGGTGGTCTGCAAATTTTTTATTGCTTTTCAGTGCTCTGAGGTGTTCTGTAAACCGCTTCTGAAATTCCTGCATGTTTGGCACACATATACAGATTGACAGCATTTGCAAGTACGTTGGTTTATACCAGACTGGCTGTATTTGTCAGTGTTGGTGGTATTTCTTACAAGTCTGCTATGAATGGTGTTGGGTTCTGTATTCTGAGTCCTTGTTTCTTTAGTATATTACCCACCCTGTGCGTGACTTCGTTGTTGTAAGTTATTATGTGCAATTTGTTGCTTACTGTTTGCTGATTTGTTGCGCGTTGTGTTTGTTTGTGTGTGTGTTTCATGGTTATGTGTTGTTTGTTTTTGTATTTTGTGGCTCATTTTGTCTACTCTCCCTGCTTCATATCCATTCTCCTGTGCAATTTGTTTTGTTGTGTTCAGTTCTAGTGCGTAATCATGTTTGTTGATGGGTATTTTGTTGAGTCTTTGTAGTAAATATCTGAAGATGGCTTCTTTGTGAGTTAAGGGGTGATGGATTGGTTATGAATATGTGGGTTTTCTGTAGATTGTGGATTCATGATTGTTGTTTCTCTTGTGTTTCGTGAGATCTAAGAAATGAAGTATTTCATCTGTCTGTGTTTCAGTGGTGAAATGTATTTGTGGGTGGATGGTGTCTATGTTGTCATAGAGTTCTTTTATGCGAGGCTATGGTTCATCTATTAAGCAAATTATGTCACCTTCATATCTGTACCAAAATATTATTTTAAACTGCTTTGGTGTTACTATTTTGACCAAGATTTGTTTTTCCATCTGATTGAGGAAAATGTCAGGTAGGAGGGTACTGATTGGGAATCCCAATGTTAGTCTGTCATGTTGAGAGTAAAACCTGTTGTTGAATGTGAAGTAGTTTTGCTCTATGATGAGCCTGGGTGTAGCTGCTATTTCTTGTACGTTGATTGTTGGTATGTTTCCTTGTAGTTGTAGGTTTCTTTCTATGATGTTGATAGTTTCTTCTGTTGGGATGTGTGTAAACATGGAAACTATGTCAAATGAGATTATTGTTTCTGTGTTTGGTATGTTTTGATTTCTTATTTTTTCTATTAAGTCACTTGACTTCTTTTGACTTCTGTTTGCAGTGTATTGGTATATTGTCTGTTGCAGAGTGTGTGTGTGTTTGGCTAAGTAGTATGTTGGTGCTTTGGCAAAGTTTATCGATGGATGTGTAAGTATTCTGGGTTTGTGAACTTTAGGCAATGATTTTAGGTTGGTGGTTTGGGATTTTTCTGTATCATTCTTTTAATTTGTGTTTCTGTGAAAATTGTTCCTATGTTTTTCAGGGATTTCTGTAACTTACTTTGGTATCACCACAATAGAAGAACTATACAAATAACACCCACACCAAAACTCTTCATGGGCAAATAAAAAATTCTTTCTCCCCCCTCTCCCTCTTTGCCCCAGTCCTGAACACACACACACACACACACACACACACACACACACAGATACACACGAACACTCACACAAACCAAACACCTTGGACGCTAAATGCACTTCAAACTCGTACGCCTCACCCAGAAAACCACGCCACGAAACAAATGAATACATCCAGCCACAACAACACGTAATGGCGGCGAAAACAATGCCTATGTTTTGAAAAATCGGAGAAAGTGCAGTGTCAGGCGACCATAGGTCACGAAATAAGCCTCTTCACTTCGCCAGCAATGTATGGGAAAGCACCACAGCATAAAACAGTAAAATAAACACAAAAACGTGATATATACTCATTTCCGTTTGTAAATGCATAATAAACAGAAAAAATTATGTTTTGTGGTTTGCAGATGAGAAGTTTTAGACTGTGTGGCTAAATAGCTACCAAAATAAATGTCCGGTAGTATCATGTAAGATAAGTAAACTAATGCATACATCCACTCTTTTTGCTAATTAAGCTGTAAATAGAACTTTGACATAATGTTATAAGCAACAAACAGTGATCAGGTCATCAATACGTATCTAACCTGTGAACTATGAACAAATGATGTATAATATTTTACAGAAATTATTCATTCACAAGTGTAAATATAATGTACCAAACGTTTCGCTAAATGTTAATATGTAACAACAGTCTTACAATTAGAAAATAAAAAATAATCCACTGAAGATAGCACAAAAGTGCTGAAACATGTCTGGGTAAAACAAAACAGAAAAAAGGTGTCGTGCATCAGGCGGAATTTCTCGTCCTATAAAACTATATATTTAAAATTACTGAAATGGAATGCAACGAGCCACAAAAACCTTCAAACTCTTGTGTTTCATCACTGTTATCGAGTTTGGACATGTACAGATATTTACAGTTATATTATTAAACACACTATGTGCTTAGCAACAAGTCGTCTCGTCCTAAAATGTACTGAACTGATATGTTTTCTATTCCTCTTTTCTCCACATGAATATTTTAAAGAAAAACGAAAAGCATGAAGTTAAACACTGTACAACCGAACGTGACTCATGAACAGACATGTTTCTAGCGAGCTACATTTTCATTCACAGACCAGGTATGGAGTTCCGCCACATCCGTTATGCGTAAGAAATGTGGAAACTTTGTGCCAGAGTGGGTCTCGAGATCGGCCTATTACGTTAGGTGGGGAATGCTCTTAACGCGGCCCCAAGGGTTTCACTAATGAGGAAACATCACCAACTCGACCTCGTATTTTAAGGAGAAAAGCGCCCAAGTTCAAGATACCAGTCACAGAAATCTATCCTGGTCGAAAATTTGGGCCATTGTTCTTTCCGCATTTAAGACCTTGTGAAAGTACAGCTATCAAATACGTGCGCACGTGGCCTGTTTGTCACTCGCTCCACCCCTCTCTACCCGTTTAATACCGGAGTGCGAAGCGCTGTACATTAAGAGGTTTGTATTTATAACTTCGGTGAACTCGCTAGCGATAGTGAGGCATCTCCGGGAGCGGTACGGAATACTAGCCAAATTGCAACGTTTAAACGTCAACGAACGAGAGCTCAGAATAATAGCTCGAGATCATCATAATATATGGCTACTCGACTAACTTTTAAAGAAGGCAAACATAAGTTTATGGGGTCATTTTGTGTTAGTATTTATTCCTTTCAGTTTTATTGTAGAAATAGTAGGCAACTTCATGAAGAAAATAGTCGACTTACTCATATGTCTGCTGCTTACTTACCAGATGATGACGATGACGATAATGAGGCTCCCCTTTCACCACAGTCACATCCGTAGAAGAGCGTCGTTGGTACAATGGGTAATGGATGATGTGAAAGCGAGGACGTAAATAATAATGAAGCTTGATCTGAAGATGCTGTGTCGGCGAATATCACTTTGCCCTTGTGCGCAACAGAGGCGTATATGAAACGAGCTATCGCCGTTTGGAAAAGTGAAAGAAGTGGGATCTCTCAGGACTACCAAGAGAAACCCCATATTATTAAAACAATAAAGATATCTGTACACCTGGAGTAGATACCTCGAAACCAATGCTTGTATTAACCAAAGCATTCTAAGGTCAATAGAATCTGTCTAGGTAAATTTAACAACGCATCCAGCAAAAAGATGTCGGTTTACGATGTTAATATACAGCAGTGGGGTGTTCAAGTCGCAATGGAGATGGGGCAGAAAGGTTTACAGCATCTTCTGGGCGGTTTTACGCTTTCAACAAGAACCATGGCATTGTGTCGTGAAAAATAACTCATGTTACTACAACCAAAAGACTGGATAATGAGACAACGATGGTTAATGAGTGTGAAGAGTTTCTCGCTAACATGAGAGCTACACTGAAGCGCCAAAGAAACTGGTACAGGTATGCGTATTCAAATACAGAGATACGTAAACAGGCAGAATACGGCGCTGCTGTCGGGAACGCCTATATAAGACAACAAGTGTCTAGTGCAGTGTTAGATCGGGTACTGCTGATACAGTGGCAGATTAGCAAGACTTAAGTTAGTTTGAACTTGGTGTTATAGTTGGCACACGAGCGATGGGACGCAGCATCTCCGACGTAGCGAAGAAGAGAGGATTTTCCCGTACGACCATTTCACGAGTGTACCGTGAAAAATAAGGAATCCGTAAAGCCTCAAATCTCCGACATCGCTGCGGCCGGAAAAAGATCCTGCAAGAACGGGGCCAACGACGACTGAAGAGAATCATTCAACGAGACAGAAGTGCAACCCTTCCGCAAATTGCAGCTGATATCAGGGCTGGGCCATAAGTGTCAGCGTGAGAACAATTCAACGAAACGTCATCGATATCGGCTTTCGGAGGTGAAGGCCAACTCGTATACCCTTGATGACTGCATGACACAAAGCTCTACGCCTCGCCTGGATTCGTCAACACCGACATTGGACTGTTGATGACTGGAAACGTGTTGCCTGGTCGAACGAGTCGCGTTTCAAATAGTATCGAGCGGATGGACGTGTACGGGTATGGCGTCGACCTCATGAATCCATGGACCCTGCATGTTAGCAGGGGCTGTTCAAGTTGGTGGAGGCTCTGTAGTGGTGTGGGGCGTGTGCAATTGGAGTGATATGGAACCCCAGAAACGTCTAGATAAGACTCTGATAGGTGCCACGTACGTAAGCATCCTGTCTGATTACCTGCATCCGTTCATGTCGATTGCGCATTCCGACAGTATTGGGCAATTCCAGCAGGACAATGCGACAGTCCATACGTCCAGTTTTTCTACAGAGTGGCTCCAGGAACACTCTTCTGAGTTTAAACACTTCCCCTATCCACCAAAAACCCCAGATATGAACATTATTGAGCATATGTGGGAGGCTTTGCAACGTGCTTGTTCTGAGGAGCTCTCCGCCTTCTCGTACTCTTACGGATTAATGGACAGCCTTGCAGTCCATACTACGTCGTGTTGTGACACTTCTGGGTGCTCGCGGGAGCCCTACACGATATTAGGCATGTGCACCATTTGCTTTGGCTGTTCAGTGTGTAATGGAAACGGGCGGTAAACAGAATGTGTGCACATACATCACAGCGGGTTTAATTTTGAAATAACGTCCGATCGATCTCTTACCAAGAATGACAGAATCGAGCAATACATCGAGACGTGCCACTGCACGATAATGCCGCAGGCATCTGAAGATGGAGCCGACCGGGACGCTTAGGCCGCCACTCACAGCTTGTTTCATGCGGACAATGTTCTAGAAGTTGCCTTATCGCCTGGAAAAATCAACAAGAAACATTTACCAATATGGTGACTAAAGGTGTTTCCTGAAATCGTACAAGATAACAGAAGATCGCTTTTAATTGTGGATACATTTTACGGCCACAAAAGCCTGTCAATGCATGAAGAGAACGTACAAGAAGACATTGCAGTTTATGTATTGATAATACCACTAGGTGGAATAAGATACTTTCAACCGCTGGATGTATTTAGAGTTCGCATATTCAGATGTTTTGTCCGCAGGTTTACCAACTTGACACGACTTATGAGCGTCGATGTGAACTTCGGCCAGCAAAACAACAGTCTTAAAAATCAGTTTCTTCTTTAAAGGTAGTCATGTGCACCAGTATTTCGGCTAGTTTTCCTATATGTTAGGTACTTAAGCAGCTACAACAGTAACCGGCCAGATCAGGGGTGGGCAACCTTTTGCGTCGGAAGAGTCAGAAATTACAATTTATAAAATTGGTTGGTTGGTTGGTTGGTTTTGGGGAAGGAGACCAGACAGCGTGGTCATCGGTCTCATCGGATTAGGGAAGGATGGGGAAGGAAGTCGGCCGTGCCCTTTCAGAGGAACCATCCCGGCATTTACCTGGAGTGATTTAGGGAAATCACGGAAAACCTAAATCTGGATGGCCGGACGCGGGATTGAACCGTCGTCCTCCCGAATGGTTTATAAAATTTCACAGTTTTTAAAGAGCTACAAAAATGTTTCCTGCCAACAATAAGTAGTAACTGCGTAAATAAAGTTTTCTGACGTAAAAACTATTCAAAAAAATGTTCAAATGTGTGTGAAATCTTATGGGACTTAACTGCTAAGGTCATCAGTCCCTAAGCTTACACACTACTTAACCTAAATTATGCTAAGGAGAAACACACACACCCATGCCCGAGGGAGGACTCGAATCTCCGCCGGGACCAGCCGCACAGTCCATGACTGCAGCGCCACAGACCGCTCGGCTAATCCCGCGCGGCAAAATCTATTCATTCATAAGAAAAATACATATATTTATTCATATACTATAAGTAGTGTTTTTTCACAACAAATTAGACAATATAAATATTATTAAATAATCACTTATTATTCAAGTAAAATATTAAAACAATCAAACATTCACTTACAAAACTAACTTGTACTTCAATAACAAACAATTGAGCAAACAAATTCAATGGGAGCGATGGCTTTGCATGGTTATTCAAGTATAAAATTTGAACTTCACTAAACAATGTAACAAGTACTTAAAAATGACAAAAAAGCGATAACATACATTCGAGCGAACAAATTCAATGGGAGCGTGGGCTTTGCATGGTTTTAGAAAGTTTGGATAAATTTGGCTCATAACGTGTTGTTTTGAAGTTTGAAACACGAATCTACTCGTAAATTTTCATTCGTTAGTTGGCTCCTTACTTTACTTTTAATTATATTCATGCAAGAGAACGCTTGCTCGCACGAATATGTCGATCCGAAGATAGCCAGCACTCCAAATGCCAACTTCTTCACCTCACTGTAGCAATCTGGAAGACTATTCCGTGCTTCGAATATAAGTGCCTCAACTCGCGGCATTTCTATTAAATCTGTCCACTTTTGTTGTGTTACGTACATACATTTCTGGACTTCCATATCTTCCAGTTTGCTTTTCAACTCTGTGAATTTTCCACTTCACAAAGCTTTACTTTTTAAATCGATCAATTGCATTTCTAGAGATCCACTATCAACACCAAATGGCTCGATGAGGAATTCGTTAGTATTTGTGTTGAGAGGATTTACTATGGATTCATTGGCTTTGAATTGCTGAAATCTGTCAGCAAATTCATCTTGCATTTTTTAAATAACTGTGCTGAAGTAACTCAAGTCAACAGTTGCACTGGTTTTATCGCGATGTTGCTTTAGAAACCGAAAATGAAGTAATTTACCGCTCTGAATATCTCCTGCAAAAATAATTAATTTATCTTCGAAACAAACCAATTCTTCTACCAAAACGTAGGCTGGGTTTCCCTTTCCTTGCAGTTTTAGAATCAACTCATTTAATTTCGCCGTCATGTCCACCATAAAGTAAAATTTTTGCAGCCATTCACTGTTCTCTAATTCAGGGTGATTAATGCCTTTTTCATTGAGGAATGTATTTACTTCATTCAAGCACAAAGCAAAACGTTTCAACACCTTACACTTGGAAAGCCATCGCACTTTATTGTGAAGGAGGAGGTCGGAATACCGTGTCTCCATTTCGTTTAAGAATTCTTTAAACTGACGACGGTAGAGTGCTTTTGACAAGATGCTGTTAACAATCTTGATTACAAAATTCATGACCTCAACTATTTCGGCCGGAAATGTTTGCGCACAAAGCGCTTCTTGGTGCATTATGCTGTGAAACGTAAGAATTTCGTGGTTTATTTTGCTCTGAAGAATCGTTGTTGACCCTCTATTTTTTCCTGTCTTACTTCTGGCTCCATCATTTGCTACTGAAACGATTTTATTTGAATCGATCTTATTATCGTCGAGGCGTTTCTGCACGGCTCTCGCTATGTCTTCCCCTCCAGTTTGTCCCAAGAGCGGTACCAATGCTAGAAGTTCTTCTTTCGGACCTTGGGAAGACATATACCTCACAAAATGGGCAACTTGTGCCGTGTCTTTTATATCGCAAGGCTCATCGATAGCAAGCGATAAGGGAGAAGCCAGTTGAATGTTTCCACCTGCCAATGTGTTACATTTGAAAACATTTTACTTATTCTATCTTCTAATGTTCTAGCGCATAGTGGCAGATCTTTGATTTTTTTCAAGATTTCTCGTTTGTTTTTGAAATCACGAAATGGTTCTTCAGATGCACCTATGAAGCAATCTTTGACATACTCGACATCTGTGAATGGTTTCCCTTTTTTTGCAATTTCCAGTGATACCACGAAGCTTGCCAGATTAACATTACTTGTAGATTGCTTCGAGTTACTTAACATGGAACTTGATTGCTGTACTTGTTTCTGGAGCTCGTCGACAGATTTTTTTCGTTCTTCGGCGGCTGAATATTTTCTAGCAAACTGTGTATGTTTTATAGTGAAGTGTCTCTCTAAATTTGATTTCTTATTGTGTGCGAGTTTTTCGTGGCAAATGAGATAAGTCGGAAGGCCAGCTGAGTTGCATATGAAAGCGAACGACTCCTTCCAAACCCGATTGAGTTGCGGTGAAGCTGTGATAAAGAATTTTTAAAAAGAACAAATAATTCTCCAATAATTGAATAACTAAAATGAATAATTCAGACACGAAACACTGTTTGTGGTCGCATCGCGTGTGCGGTGATCGCCGACTGGCATGGACGGACTTGTCAGAACTCAGAGCGTGCTTATCGCGGTGCGACAGTGACGAGTGTCACGGGGGAGGGGTGCCGTGAACAGTGAGAACAATGGGCCGATTGTGAGGGATAGAAATGGTGCCTAATCCTCGTTAATCGATTCAGAACGATTAAACAATTTCTTTTCTTATAAAATAAATAGTATCTGCGTATGGAAGTAAAGAGCCGCAGCTTTACATCAAAATAGCCGCATGTGGCTCGCGAGCCGCAATTTGCCGACCTCGGGGCCATATCATATTGAGCATCCAGTGAAATACTGGTTTGACTTTGGTAACGTGCTATGTTGATTCAGTCAATGAAAGTGTGCCGTTTCTGACATGTAGCTGGTGCCAGAGATCGCTTTGTTTTGAACAGTCTTGTATTGCGATTCAGAAAGATTCTCAAATGCAGTGTAAGCGAACTGAAAAGATGACTGTGTCATTAATGAAGTAGTGTAGCGGTGTTTAATTATTAACGTCGGTGTCATGCGTTTTTTGCTTGGATTGTAAAGCTGACACTGTTGAAGTGAAGTAGATTTGTAGGAGTTGCGCTGTTCTTCAATAGAAGGGCAGTGGTTGCCACTCCGCTGTAGAGTGCTTCGTGATCGGACTAGAAGCGGGCGCAGTGGTGGGAGCGTGTGACAAACAAGGGAACGGCGCACATATTTACTTTCAGAAGGTCATAAATGCGTACTATCAGAAGAATGGCCCAAGTTTTCTCGAGGGATCGATTGCCGCTGGTGGTAATTTGCAGCTTTAGTTTTTATCATTAAAATACGAGATCGAGATGGTGATGTTCCCTGCTTCCCTGCAATGTTTTTAAAAGTATTTATGACCACGATCTCGATTTTGGCCTGTTAACGTTATTTTCGAGTGAAAATTCATTGTGAAGTGCGCTAATGTATCGGTGTGGGTAAGGTCATACAGTCCTCGTGTCAACGATTTTTGTATGTTCCATGTAGCTGCTACTACCGAATCTATGTCGTATACGCACAATTTCGACTGTACGTCGACAAGATCTAAAATCAGACAACTTGAAAGCAATCCTTTAGAAGCATATTTGATATTGTGTACCGGTACACGTGTTGCGATTCACTCACGTGCCTCCGATATTACCTATTCGATGCTCTCGTCTGCTACAGAAGTCACATATTTGGTTACATGATAAAGCATATCTCCAAGATCTACAGAGGGTGGACAGAAATACGGAAGCACCGCGAGAAATGCATGCTTGAACAAAGATTGAGGTAACAGCCAAGCTTGCAGGTTGATCTGATGCGGAACTCGTGCTATGTCCTCAACACGTTGAAAGTGTCAGCGGTGGCCAGAACAGCGGTCACATGAGTGCATCATGTCGGTCGGACTTAAGTGAATTCGAAAGTGGGCAAACTGTTGGTGTTCGTGCTCACGGGATCGTTTAGCTGGCGAGAGAGTGTTACGGAGATGCTAAAAAAAATCCACTGTCAGACGTTAGAAGAGAGACGTTGTTCTTCACGGAGAGATTAACTACTGAAATTTCGGGACAGCACTTTTGAGGAGGAGTCAGAAAACATATTACTTCCCCCGACATACATCTCGCGCATTACCCACGAGCAGAAAATTCGAGAAATTAGAGGCAATACAGAGGCTTACCGACAATCATTCTTCCCATGCACAATTCGCGAGTGGAACAGGATTGGAGGGATCAGATAGTGGTACTGAAAGTACCCTCCGCCACACACCATTAGGTGGCTTGCGGAGTATGATGCAGATTTAGATTTTCCCTGTCGCGGGCCGCGCGGGGTAGCAGCGCGGTCCTAGGGGCCTTGTCACGGTTCGAGCGACTCCCCTCGTCGGATGTCCGAGTCCTTCCTCAGTCATCGGTGTGTGTGTTGTCCTTAGCGTTAGTTAGATTAAGTAAGGCTAGGGATCGATGACAGCAGTTTGGTCCTGTAGGAACTTACTACCACCACCCTGTCACGGGTGGACGACCATGTACTTTTTGGCATTGATATGTTATATAAATTTATGATGTCTTATGTGTACATGTTCTAGATTCTGTAAATTGAGCCACAGTTCAGATCGTGGGCCGTCTTCAAGCCAGTTACTGTGCGTTGCTTAATTCGTATGTGTCTGTCCCTTTATTTGCTCTTGATTTGTCCTTGTTACCCTCTTGAATAATTGCTTAAGTTTGCCGATTTGTCGGTGCTCACTGTCTTATTTTAAAGTGCATCCGAATGTGATCTTTGTAATACCGATTTCTAAAACTAAAACTAAATTAAACTCCCGAACATGCCAGGAAGGCCTGACTGTACTGACCGGCCGCCGTGTCATCCTAAGCTCATAGGCGTAACTGGATGCGGATATGGAAGGACATGTGGTCAACACACCGTTCTCCCGGCCATATGTCAGTTTCCAAGACCGGAACCGCTACTTCTCTGTCAAGTAGCTCCTCAGTTTGCCTCACAAGGGCTGAGTGCACCCCGGTTGCGAACAGCGCTCGGCAGACCGGATGGTCACCCAACCAAGTGCTAGCCCGCCCGACAGCGCCTAACTTCGGTGATCTGACGGGAACCGGTGTTACAGAATTCAAAGATATGTCTGCTTCCTCTTACCAAAAAGTGTAATCCTCTGCACTAGTGTAACAGCTATAATTTATATACTTTTATTTGGATTGCTTCCGTGAGCTCAATGATTCGTAATTATTCATGTAAAATTTAGACTCTGTGGCGAATAAGTATTGCTCATCTTGTCGTCACTAAATTTTGTCTCTATGGTAAATAAGTAAATATTTTGAAAGGATTAGAAAAAATAACGTATATACAATATTAAATCATGTGCGTTGTTTACATGTCATAGACCGTTTTCAGCGTCCCGCATCTATAGGGACAGGACAGCCAAGATGATCACATAATTCTTGCCGGTAATGCGACCTTGCAGAGTAACAATGAGTCCCATGAAATGGCTGCCCAGATCGTCACCGAATCCCTGCCATGTTTCACTCTTGGAACGTAAACTCGGCCAGATGTTGAAAACAGTGTCACAGAAGCCTCATCCAACCACATTACATTCTTCCATTGTTCCATAGTTCAGGTTTCATGCGCTCGGCTCCACGTATTCCTGTTACTAGCATTTGCTTGATTGGTGTAATTTTCGAATTCAAGCTCGCCCTGAAATTCACATAATATGGAGCTCCCTTCGAGTTGGTTTGGTGCTGACAGGGTTCGAGACTGAGAGTTTCAGTTCTGCAGTGACTTTTGCAGCTGTCATACTCTTATTGGTCTTCAATGGCCGTTTGACACGATCACTTCACACACTTTCGTCCGCGTTGTGACTTGGTGAATGATATTGCACCACTTTCACTTGAAAAAGTACAGTACCGCCCGACATTGAAAATAGGTAAAACATTCTTCATTATTCTTGTCAGAACAACATATTTTTTGTAATAATAACTCAATTTCACTTAATACACCGAAGCCGGATACCAGTGTAGGAAAGAAGGACAATTTATTTATTTAATTGATCCCACAAAATAAATCCCTACATCTAATTTGGTGAGATCTGTGAAATGAATGAATGTATGGTCGTCTGCTAACCGCAGATAGTATATGTGAAATATAAGATCATCTTTGAGACGGTCCTTTGGTCACCTTTGGTGGAAGCAGGGAGATGAAATTTACCTGAGCTTTGAGGGCCTAAAATGTGGCTGACCAATACGGTAGCATGGTGCTCCCCCACCTCTGGCGCCGGATCTTGTGTTGGGAGGACCTGTCTTAGGTGTGCTCCGTAAAGACAAAGGAGTGGAGAAAATGGTATGCATGTCAAATACTTAACAGAAGTTTGGAATAATTATTTCTCTATTTCAGGAACTTTTGGGGGGAAAATTAAATGACAGGCAGGTAATATTAAGCGCATCGTAGTAATCTTCGGAAGTGACCAACGGTCACAATGAAACCACATGAAGCAATAAGTTGAAATACTTGCGAGTGCTAGTACTAAGTTGAAATACTTGCGATTGCTAGTACTAAGTTGAAATACTTCCGAGTGCTAAAGTGAAGCTGTATTACTGGCGTGTGTACTATAAGTTGGAAATATTTAAGAAATGGCGTGTGCAGGACTTGAAATTGGAGACGAGCACTTTCACGTGGTGAGTACTGTGTGAGTCTCAATCTGTGTATGAGACAAAGGATAAAGAGAAATACTCGTCTAAGGTATCAGTTGAGGACTGTCGTGTGTGACGAATATGATCTTAATATTACTTTGTGTGTTATATTTCCCTGTGATGCTAGATTCAAACTCTAATACTCTGAGAGAGAAGCAAGGTGAGTCAGCCGTCTATCCAGCAACGCCAATTGGCTTGCATTGCACAGGAATACGTGCATATATCCTCCAGAGTTCATAACAGGAAAGACAAGTTATGAAGTGGGTCAATGTCGTGTGAAACTGTGATGAACACTAACTGAAGTGGTAAAGCTGAAAGTGAAGTGATTCTAACGTTGTGACTATTCTTTGTGATGTATTCTATGTTGCCAGTGTGATGTATTTCATGTAATTTAAGTATGTGTGGTTTGCATGGGAGAGTAGCAAGATAGGTTCAGAGGCAGTGGGTTATGCATGTTCCATTTGTACCACTCGGTCTGGAGTGAATTTTCGTGATGATGGGTGTGAGAGTGGAAGTGTGAGATATAGCAAAAGATCCACCATCCTATCCGGAAAGTGCACTGTAGCGTTAGGTAATTACGAGACCGTAAGATAGAGAATCACCAATGTAAAAAAATCCACTAACTTGGCACACCGCTCATCTTGCAGGCCTGACTGCTTGATGCCACACTATGAGCAAGGCATGTGGGTGCCTCTTACTCTGTGTGCGGTACAAATCTTAGATGCTGTGCCTCTTGAAACAGCAAACATTCGGGATAACTTGGTTTATGGAGCACTAGATTATTTATATATATTGTGAATAGCAACGGTCCTGTTACACTTCCCTGTCGTACTCCGGACATTACCTTTACATCTGTCGATTTAGTTCCGTTAAGAGCGACGTGTTGAGTTCTATGTGCAAGAAAGTCTTGAATCCAATCACAGGTCTGCTCCGATACACCGTAAGCTCGCATTTGTTTTTCATTAAACGGCAATGCGGGATGGTGTCAAATGCCTTACTGAAATCAGGGAGCACGGCATCAGCCTGAGCGCCGTTGTCCACTCCGCTGTGGATATCATGGAGCAGCAGAGCCAGTTGAGTTTCGCAGGGTTTCTGTTTGCGGAATCCATATTGATTTTTACAGAGGAGTTGTTCATTTTCCATAAAAGTTATAATAATTGAGCATAAAACACGTTCCATAATTCTACAACAAATTGACGTCAACGATATTGGTCTATAATTGCATGGATCTGTCTTACGGCCTTTCTTAGAAACGGGAATGACCTGCTCTTTTTTCCAATCGTTAGGTACCTATAGTTGCTCAAGCGATCTACGATAAATTGCTGCTAAAAGGGGAGGAAGTTCTTTCGCATGATCTTTATAGAATCTTATAGGTATCTCATCTGGTCCTGAAGCCTTTCGACCACTAAGCGATTGTAGCTACTTTTCAGTTCCGCGATCGGCTATCTCAATATCTGCCATTTCGACGTTCGCAAGACGATTGAAAGGAGGGATAGTGTTATAATCTTCTGCGGTAAAACAACTTCGGAAGACCGAATTCGATATTTCGGCCTACTATCTGTTATCTTCCGTTTCGGTGCCGTTGTGGTCGCTGAGAGGATGAATAGATGATTTTGACCCACTTACTGATTTTACATATGACCAAAATCTCTTAGGGTTTTTACTCAGGTCGGTTGACAACGTCATACTTTCTAAATCATTGAACACTTCTCTCATTGCTCTCCTTACAGTCATTTTAGTTTCGTTCAGCTTTTGTTTGTCATGCTCTTGAATCGGAGATGAAGTGCTCTTTTTTTACGTAGCGCTTTTCTAACACAGATATGAAATCATGGTGGATCTTTCCCATCGCTTAAAACCTTACTCCGAACATACTTGTCTAAGGCATATTGAACGATGCCTTTGAATGTTTTCCGTTTGTTCTCCATATCTTCGTCCTCATCGCCGAATATTTGATGCTGACTGCTGACATACTTTGAAAATTGTGTCCTGTCACCCTTGCTGAGAAAATATATCTTCCTACCTTTCTTAACATTACTTGTAGGACCAGTCGCATAGATGCTGTCACAGCCTTATAATCACTGATACCTTTCTCTACGTTAATTGACTCGATAGTTCAGGTCTGTTTGTTGCCAGGAGGTCTTAGACGTTACCCTCACGAGTTGGTTTTCTATCTATCTGCTCAAGGTAATTTTCGGACAAGACATCCAGAACAATGCCACACGATTCCTTGTCTCTGACACCAGTTTTAATGGCATAACACTCCCAATCTATAGCTGGCAAGTTGAAGTCACCCCCTATTACAACAGCATGATCTTGACTAATGATATTCTGTAAGTTCGGTCTGAAGCACTCTACAACTACAGGTCCTGACCAAGTGGGTCTATAAAAGCATCTGATCACCATTTTTGACCGTTCTTTGAAACTCAGTTTCACCCAGATTCATTCACATTCTGAATCCGTTATAACCTCGCTATATTTTATCGAATTTTTTAGTGCAATAAACAAGCTGGCACCATTGGCGACTAAACTATCCTTACGATAAACATTCCAGTCTGAACTTAGGATTTCGTTGTCACTGGCGTCTGGCTTCAACCAGCTTTCTGTTCCCAATACTATCTGTGCATTATATACTTCAATAAGCGATTCTAATTCTGGGACCTTTCCTTGGATGCTCCTGCACTTTACTCAAATCATATTAACCTTTTCCATCTTTGATCTGCGAGGACCAAGTTTCTCTGAGGTCGCTGTGGCTGATTTAACAGGGAAATCGTGTTTGCTCCCAAGGGAGGGGTCATCTAACCTAAAAAAGCCCCATGTGCACGCCACACGTATTCCGCTACCCTAGTAGCCGCTTCCTGCGTGTAGTGCATGCCTGACATATTAAGGGGAGACCTACAATTCTGCACCCGGTAGCGGAGGTCGAGAAATTCGCATCCGATATCGGTTTTGGCCGATATATCACCTACCACAGTCCTGTGAACGAGCCGTAGCTGTTTGCGGCGGTCCTGCAGGCCCTAAGCACAGAGATTGTGGTACGCTCCGTACTTCAATGAATTCAGCGATGGATTGTTTGTTGAGACCCACTATTGAAGTACGTGATTTATGGTATGGTTGAGACTCGTCGGATGTTAACAGTCTGTCACCAGCAGTACTTCTAAGGCGTGAGTTATGATAAAGGTCGATGAAGCACTGAAGGCACCCGTGACTCCGTATGCCTTCTTCCTAGATTAAATTCTTCTGGTTTTTCACGTTATTTCGCTTTCTAGTAGACATTTTAGTGCCTCTTGTCCTACGAAATGAGGCTTTCTTACTGTCTTTAATACTTCTTTACATTGATTCCTCAGATACATAATCATTCTGATATAAATCCACCTAGGTTACTAACAGTATCTTAGCCACGTTCTATGGGTGCGGTTTTATAAGGAAGAAGTTGTTTATTTACTCTGACGGAACCCGCGGATGCTTTTGTTGGGGGGCGATTTTAACAGCGTCTTACGTCGTGTAGATCAGACCCCCAGTTATACATTTTGTCGTGAACTTAATGTTATGGTGACGTCTTTGCACCTCCAACATGCTTGGGTTTGCAGATATCCTACATTGGTGCGGTTTAAGTTATTCACTGCTACTTCAAGTAGCCGATTGGACCGCCTTTGTTTATCTGCCCCCATACGTAGTCAGCTTGTATCGATTGATGTAATTTCTGCCAGTTTCGCTGATCACTGAGCTGTTTCAATGACTTTTAACCACGTACCGCAGCGGGTCCATCTTCGGCGCCCTTTATGGAAGCTAAACATTCTACATCTCACGGACCCCTCTCTGGAAGGCATCATCGCAGACGTATGACGGCGGACAACCCAGTCCCAGGCGCTTTATCCTTCACGTCTAGGTTACTTTTGCTAAACCCCAGATTAGAAATACACTCGAGCATTTTAGCACTGAAGAAGCGGCTGAAATAAGGCGAACTAGGGAGTTTTATTATTCTGTCCTTCGCGATCTTTACGATAAAGCTAGTGATGCCCCCTTGAGAGTCGTCGACGTCCACCGTGCGAAGGCAAAGCTTCTACAATTCAAACGTAGCAAATGGATGGTGCCCGATTGCTTTCCCAGCCTCGTTCAATCGTACAGGATGAGTTGACCTCTCTCGTCATCTTCTTTGGCTTCACAAGCGCTCTCAAAGGACGTGTCTTATTGTCATTCGTTCTCTAGATGGTCGTGAGTGGTCCTCCCAATCTGATATCATGCGTGAACTTTACCAGTACTTTTCCGAACTTTGTACTGAAGTGGACTCAGACGGTCCACCGTCTGTTGATTTTACCTTCTTTCTTGACAGTGTTGTTACACCAGCTCTCCAGGAAGAGTCTTTCTGTGTATTCTGTATTCCACCGCGAAGATGCACTTGATACTGTGGCTCGTTCTCCGTCCCACAAATCGCCTGGCCCCGATGGCCTTCCAAAATAATTTTATATTCGATTTTGGCCCCTGATAGAAGATACGATAACTTCTATGGTGAATGAAGTATTCCACGGAGGCCTTTCCCGCCAAGCTGTAAGGTTGCTAAAATTGTTCTGATCCCCAAAATACCGGGACGCTTGCGTGTGGATCAGGTCCGTCCGGTAATCCTCTTCAACTATGATTATAAAACAGTGGCGCGAGCGTAAACGGCAGTCTATCGGTGTTGTTTTCTACCATCATCGCGAGCCATCAAAACTGTCTTGCGGGTCGTACTCTCCTGACTCCCGTTGCTGAATGTCGTGATTTAAGTTCCATTGCTTCCACCATTCCCGTGCCAAGCGCTTTGCTTTTCACTGATTTTCACCAAGCGTTCGACGGCGTTAATCATGGCTTCCTTACCCGAGTATTGACGACTGTTGGTTTTAACGATGCTGCACACCGAACTAGGTGGCGCAGTGGTAAGACACTGGACTCGCATTCGGGAGGACGACGGTTCAATCCCGCGTCCGGCCATCCTGATTTAGGTTTTCCGTGATTTCCCTAAATCACTCCAGGCAAATGCCGGGATGGTTCCTCTGAAAGGGCACGGCCGACTTCCTTCCCCATCCTTCCGTAATCCGATGAGACCGATGACCACGCTGTCTGGTCTCCTTCCCCAAAACCAACCAACCAACGATGCTGCACGATGGGCGTTTAGCTCTCTAATTACCGGTATTCGGGCGTCCATTTACGTAAATGGCCGTCTTACGTCCCCCATCGCGGTGTGTCAGTGCGCCGTTCAAGGGAGTCCATTATCCATGTGACTCGACGTGCTGTTTCTGGAACCCTTATTGCGATCTATAGCTGCTTGTTTGGGTGGCTGGTCGCTGTTTGGAGAAAGGTTTACGGTTCGTGCAAATGCTGATGTCGTTATGGTTCATCTGCGTACCCATGATGATATACCACTGCTGATGGAAGCTTTGGACGCCTTTTGCCGTTTTACGGGGGCGTGGGTTAATGACCAGGAATGCCGCTTACTCAGTTTGCGACAATCTGACGCTGTTGAAATTCCATGGGCTTTGATGGTCACCCGATATCAATCGTTAGGTGTTATAATTGACAGGTTTCCGATAAAGATGGGTACGATAAACTGGAAGTCTGTCACGGATAAGATTCAGGGAGCAATCATTGAACACGAGCGTCGCTCCCTCTCACTTCTTCATAAGGACCGGGCCATGGAAAGGTATGTGTTAAGTACGGCTTATTTTATTGCACGAATCTTTCCACTTCCTGCGATGATGTACCGTAAGTTGCAAAGTTTAAGTGGCAGGTTTATCTGGCGTAACTCTATATTTCGCGTGCATTATGGGGTCATGGCGCGCCCTCGCTTGCGGGTTAACGCTTCTGCTTTATTCATCCGTCGCACAGTTTTAACATGTCTACGTGCCACCTAGTCACTTACAGCTCACCTTCATGACTGTATTCGACTGGCGAATTTATCACCTCCAGTAGATATTCGTAGGATTACTTATAAACTAGGGCACGTTAAGGAATTTTTTATTGAGGTCAGTTATTTAGGAGTGAATATCCTTTCCCAAGCGAATCTCTCCCTAAAAATGCTGTTAAGCCGCTGGCCAATTCCTCATAGTATTCCCTCTGTGGAAGCCCTGTCGCCAGAAACGAACTGGAAGATTGTTTGGTCTAACGTCAGCCTCCCGATTTTCCCGATGGAAGTGGCGTCCTCGTGGTACCAAGTTGTTCATGATATTGTACCTACCAGCGTGCGACTTTTTCATATTGGTCTCAATGTGACGGATCGCTGCAATCGTTGCCATGAAACTGGTACATTATATCATCGGTTGATCTCTTACGGTCATGGCCATTGGAGATGGCTTCGGCGTCAACTGGCTTTTCTCCTCAGGACGTCGGAAGCGGCTATCTCGGGGAAGATTCTCGTGCGTTCCGATTCAACCTTCTTTCCCCGACTGAAGAACAGTGCCATCATGTGGCTTATTGGACATTATGTCCACTACGTGATGGTGAGTGGATATGACGCAGATCCGTGTGCCTTTTCCCAATATATGGCGACAGCCCATTGGACGTGGCTCAGGATGCCACGTTATCGTGAGCTTTTCTCTAATATGCTGTATCTTGTTTTTCATCGAGAAGGAGTTGGATGAGTTGAAATCCCCCCTTTTTTGTGGACACTCTTGTTTGGATTTAAATGTTACACGATGTAGAAGTGACTGAGGAAAGAAGTTGTGAGCACGTTAAAATTAACGCAACATTCCTGCATATACGTTTTTCTGATTTAACCCTTTTGTTTTTGGCGAAATGACTTCTTTTTTTCTATTTTAATTTATTGCCTTAAATAAGTGCTTTGGAGGGAAAAAATGTGGAGTTTTGTAAACTGAAAGGACCCACTTTCGATTCCCAATTGAGTCAAGAATTTTTTTCCATTTGGGGAGCATAAAAAAAAGGGCAGCGTCTTTGACTAGTAATCAAAACATCGTGGGTCCCGTGTTCGAAACTAGCCATTGCTTAAATTTGGTGTAATAAACAATAGCGGACGAAGATTTCGTTCATAGGAAATTAGCCTTGTTCTGCGAAAAGGCTTTCTAGCCATTGGGGTAGAGATTCGCCCCTAAAGGACGGAACAAACATAAACAATCGACGGCACGAAGATGCAGAAGGCAGTGGAAACAGCTCCATTAAAGTAACATAATGAGTATCCACAGGACATGTGGCCTTTAACATAAAAAGCATCATTGTGATTTCTCTATAGGCAAAAGATTCTGGATTAGTCCGCTATTCGGATCTCCGAGAACAGGTGGAATGACCAGTGACGGAATAATATTCTACGAGTCGGAGCTTCGAATATCAGAAGTTTCGAAGCTAGAAGTAGGAAAGCTAGAAGAAGTGAGAAGCGAAATGCAATGGCTCAATTTAAATGTAGTGGGGGTCAGCGCCGTAGAATGAAAAGAAGATTAGGATTTCTGGCCAGACGATTATAGAATAATATCAACAGCACAAGAAAATGTTACAATGGGAGTAGAATTTGTATCAATAGGAATGTAGGGCAGAAAGCAAATTGCTCTGAACAGTTCAGTGGTAACTAGGTTCTCACCATATTCGGTATCAAACAAACTCCGACAAATATAGTTAAGGCAATGAAGAGATAGAGGAAGAATACGAGGATGTGGAACGGATAGTAGTTCAGTGTGTAAAGGGAAATGAATTCCTAACAGTCATGCGGGATTAGAACGCTGCAGTATGGTAGGGAACAGAATAAAAAGTTTCTCGAGGATTAAGGGTCGGTGCTAGGTCTTAGACAGAAGAAAAACTTGTTGAATTCCGCAATACATTCAGACAGCAATAGCGAATAGTCTGTTCAAGAACCAGAAGAGGAGAAGGTGCTCTTGGAAAAGACCCAGATCCATGGGAAGACTCAAGCTGGATTACATCACTGGCAGACAGCGATTCCTAAATCAGATATTTGATTCTAGGCCGTACCTGGGAGAAGATATAGATTCAGGTCTTAATTTAATAATGATGAAGAGAGACAGAGGCTTAAGAGAATGGTCTGGAAGAATCAGTGTGGAAGGAAGAGAGTTACTGAAGCACAAAGGGATGATGAAACACGTTTGACGTTTGCTACGGATGTGGATGCTGCGCTGATGAATATTAGAATAGGCAGCTCAGTTGAAGAGGTGTGAAAATCTCTGAAAAGATGTTGGGCAGACAAACATAGGTACAGGGAAAGTAACGATGCAGAAACCTTGGGTAAAGGAAGAAATACTTCAGTTGATAGACGGAGGAGGAATGCACAAAAATGTTCAGGGAAAGACAGGAATATAGCAACACAAATCCCTTAGGAATGAAATAAATAGCAACTACAGGGTAGACAAAGACAGCTGGCTGCTGGAAAGACATGAAAAAACTGAAAAACAAATGTTATCTGGGGGACTAATGGACCATATAGGAAACTCAAAACAACTTTCTGTGAAATTTAAAGTAAGGATGGAATCAGCAGAGCAATGGGAGTGCCATTGTCAAACGGAGAGTAGAGAGCCGACAGGTGGAAAGAGTTCAGCGAAAGCTTGTGTGAAGTGACGATGTGAGGTGGCTTCCGACTCCGCCCACTCAGTGAGTTCCGGAGCAGTTTAAGAATGTATGTTGTAATTGTCCCAGACTGGTGTTGTGAGCAGCGCAGCTAAAGATGTGAACCGTTGGAATTTTTGAAAACGAAAATTGCATATCGCAATGTGACAAGGGTTCTATACTGTCTGATTAGTAAAAAGTTCTTGGACATCTTCTTCGAATCATTGTAAGTTCAGGTTGTACGATAGAAGACCAATACATTGGAAATTAGTAACAAAGTCTCGCCAATGGCGGTTAGATGCCACTTCAAAGTGTTGCACTTAATAGCTAATGCATGCAAACTTATGACAAGAATAATATACAGAAGAATGGAAAAAATGAACGATCTATTAGGAGGCTTTAAAAAAGGTAAAATCACCAGAGAGGCAGTTCTGCCGTTGTGCAAAACTGAAGAAAAATCAAGTCACATTCATAGGATTTGTCGACTTGGATAAAATATTCGACAGTGTCAAATTGTGTGCAAGATGTTCGTCATTCTGAGAAAATTAGGGGTAAACTATGGGGAGAGACGGGTAATACACAATATGTACACAAACCAAGAGTGAAAAATAAGAGTGGGAAACCAAGAACGAAGTTCTTGAATTAAAAAGGATGTAAAGATTCAGTCTTTTGCCGTATAGATCAGTCTATACTTAGAAGAAGTAATGACAGAAATAAAAGAATCGGTGAAGGGTAGGATTAAAATTCAATGTGAAAGAATAAGGTAAGACTCACTGTAGAGATCGCTATCCTCAGTGAAAGTGAACTAGATTTACATGATGAGTTGAATAGAATGAATCGTACAATGAGTGCAGAATGTGAATTGAGAGTAAGTTGAACCAAGTCGAAAGTAGTAGATATGAGAACAACGAGGAACTTAATCTCAGAATTGGGAATGACGAATTAGACACCGGCAAGGAATTCTGCTATCTAGACAGCAAAATAACCCGTGAGGGACGGAGCAAGGAGCACATAAAAAGAAGACGAGCTCAGACAAAGAGGGCATTTCTGATCAAGAAATGTCTTCTGGTATCAAACATCGGTTTTAATTTGAGGAAGAAATTTCTGAGAATGTACGTTCTGAGCATAGCATTGTACGGCAGTGAACTGCGGCCAGTGCGGAACCGAAACAGAGGAGAAACGAAGCGATTTTATTTACAGTTCTTCGCAGAATCGACAAAAAAAAGGATCGTATGGAAAACAGTGACGATAAGAACGAAGAGGATGATAGGACATGTGTTAAAGCGTCTGGCCGGCCGAAGTGGCCGCGCGGTTCTGGCGCTGCAGTCTGGAACCGCGAAACCGCTACGGTCGCAGGTTCGAATCCTGCCTCGGGCATGGATGTGTGTGATGTCCTTAGGTTAGTTAGGTTTAACTAGTTCTAAGTTCTAGGGGACTAATGACCTCAGCAGTTGAGTCCCATAGTGCTCAGAGCCATTTGAACCATTTTGAAAGCGTCTGAGAATAAACTGCATTGTACTAGAGGGAGCTGTAGAGGGTGTAAATGTAGGGGGAGGCAGAAATTGAAATACATCCCACAAATTATTGAGGCCGAAAACGTGGGGTGCAAGTGCTACCCCGAGATGAAGAATTAAGCGAAGAAGAGGAATTAGTGGCCACCGGTATCAAACCAAACTGGAGACTGATGACTCAAAAAAAAAAACACGATTACAAATAACTTTGTCTCGACTTCTTCCAGACGGGGCCCAACAAAAAATGTTTTCTGAATATAACAGTGTTATGCCAATAGGGATACTTCCACGCTATGATGTATACAATCTCTTACAGGTGATTGTTGACTGACGTACCTGGAGCTATAGAATGCTGTTATCAACTGCACAACGACTGTTAATCCAAGTTCATTTTGGTGCACTATTCTCGTCCAGAAATGCTTACAACTTGATTTGGCAATCCAAGATGCAGTAGTTCTATATCTACATTTACGTAGATGCTCTGCAAGTCACCGTATGCATTCTCCGTGCTAGTCTATCCTGTGCGACTCACTGCAACCTACATCCTTTTCAACTTGCTTACTATAGCGAAGACTTCGTCTCCAGCAACCATTTAACCCCCACCCCCACTAAATTAACTATTCAATGATGCCACCAGATGTCTCCTTCTACATCTACATCTGCACATATCATGAACACGCCATCGTTCAGTGCTCAGCTGGCGGTGCAATGTGCTATAATCCACTCATCATAAGAATAAACCTGATGTAAACAAACACAAACGCGAAGATTGGTCAGGAACCATAGCACACGTATACTGGTGTTGTTACGCTCTTGGAAGCAGGTCTTTCTTATGTATTAGATATATTATTAATAAGTTACATTAAATGAAACTTTAAGATATTTAAATGTGTTAACAGCCATCAACGTTTTTCTTAATCACGCTTTAGCCACGTGATCTTTACTTCAAAAATCGTGTACAGTCACAGCCTCTGCAGGGTTTTGCTCTGATTGTCGCGTTGTTAATGCGCAGTATGAAAATCGTTGAGCCTGCTTTCTGTTCTGTAGTGAAACATGCGCGTGGAACACGGTTAAAAAGTGCCGAGAAGTAGGTTGTATTTAATGTTTTCATACATTTACGGAGATAATCGGCTTTGAAGTTTTTCTAGCGGTGTATGTATATAGCAGTTGGTAAAATAACGTACACTGAACGTGTGGCGCAGTCGGTAGCGTAACGAAATGTGAACTAAATGCGATTATTCGTGCGTTGGTTCCAATCTTCATGTATCATTTTCTTTCCCGTTCAATTTGAAATACCTACGTCTCATAATTATAAAACTCATCATCATTTTTATGAGTAATACACGCCTTCTTGTTTCTAATTACATACTAGAAGCGAAACTCCTGTTTCCATTTCAAATAAAAATTCTTAATTATCGATGTTTTATGAAAGACTGTTCATAAAAGTTGTTTAATTAAGAAAAAATAATTTCATTTTTAAGGCAAAAAAGAAATACCAAGTCCTCTTCATTTGAACTATGTCCCTCGCTTTACTCCACAGAGGTAGATAAGTATCGTAGAAACATGAAAAACAATCATAAACACAGCATCGAACACATCATACAAATGCTGCATTTTTACATTTGCTATTGTACCATTACAGCATGAACCCAACAGAACTGATCTGGAGCCAAGCTGTGGGATTTGGCCCGAGAAATAACAAGACTGTTAAGCTCCCAGACGTGCTGGAACTAACGCACGCAGCTTTTTCACACGCCACTGCTGAACGATAGTGGGATATAGAACAACTCGTCATAAAAGAAGAACCTCTGCGCCTGGTTGGCTTCGTGGATTCTGTTGTTGATAGGCTCGTTATAAACGTAGCACTTCCAAAACTGAAATGTATTTTTCGGATTCGGATAAGGAAGGAGCTAAGAGATTACTAGACGACTGACTGTAAGTAATACCTTCAGTGGCTTCAATATTTAACAATACGGTGAAATCCTTCAATACTCTCTTATGTTCCACACAGCTTATGCAGAAAAACTAGCCTGTGGTTCAGTCTGGAATTTTCATCATTCTTGTTTATAATAACAATAATGCGTTAGTGTTGCGCTTTTCGTCTAGTCGTCTAAGGAGAGTATTGTGGCCGGCCGTTGTGGCCGAGCGGTTCTAAGCGCTTCAGTCTGGAACCGCGCGACCGCTACGGTCACAGGTTCGAATCCTGCCTCGGGCATGGATGTGTGAGATGTCCTTAGGTTAGTTAGGTTTAAGTAGTTCTAAGTTCTAGTGGAGTGATGACCTCAGATATTAAGTCCCATAGTGCTCAGAGCCAGTTGAGCCATTTGAGAGTATTGTGGGAGATCTGCAGTGTATTATTTCATTCTGATTAAAAATTAAATGACATTCGAAGTTGTATTTTTTCTCTGCTCGTCACTTTTTTACGTATGAACTGCGGCTGGTCAAGTCACTGCAGGCTACCTCCGGCCAGGTGGCCGAGCGGTTCTAGGCACTTCAGTCTGGAACCGCGCGATCGCTACGGTCGCAGGTTCGAATCCTGCCTCGGGCATGGATGTGTGTGATGTCCTTAGTTAGGTTTAAGTAGTTCTACGTTCTAGGGGACTGATGACCTCAGAAGTTAACTCCTATAGTGCTCAGAGCCATTTGAACCATTTTGCAGGCTAGCTGTATCAGCTGACTGGCTAGAGCTGTCCAAGTTATATGCGCCGGTAAAGCTGTTGTCCCGTGATGTCGATAAGTAGATGTGCGCGTAACGCACAGCACAAAATGTATCCTTATTACCGTACTTGACAGTAGGCAAGATACTTTGGCTGCAGTCTTACGTGAAACGGGAATCCAATGAGGTTCCAGCAAACGCGGAAGAATACATAGCGCAATGTTTATGCGCAATGTTTATGTCAGGTTTCTTCCTATGATGAACGGATTATAATATTATCGGCTTTCCATCAGTGTATTCCACGAGAGAAAAGTGTCTGTCTGCATGCCTCTGTACACTATCTGATCTAAAGGTAAACCTTAATCTTCCTTTTTATTCTTTGATCAGAAGTGTGCAGACACCTATCAGTAGACATTAACGTGGGGTGTGCTGAGACTTTGCCCTTATGAGTGCTTGAACCCTGCTGGGCACACTTTCAATAAGGTATCTAAATGTCTGGAGGAATAGCAGCCCGTTTTTCCTCAAGAACTTAAACCAATTAGGGTAGTGATGTTTTAGCGAATTCGAGGTTCTAAACCATCCCAAATGAGTTCCATCGTCTACAGATCGAGGCGCTGGGCTGACTCGTGCATTTAGGGAATGTTGTTTTCCACAAACCATTGCCTGGGATATGGCAGATGGCACTGTTATGCCGATGGACACTCTCTCTTCCTACACGTCGGTTAGGGAGCCTGAAGATGACGTTGTGTAGCGCTGAAACTGGTTGACGAATTGAAATAACAACTCGAAATTTAGTTGGATTTAAAAGTTCTGATTAGACATTTTATACTGAATAGCTAGCAACCATCTGTGTATAGATGCACTTACAGAGACTTGTCTCTGAACTGTTCCACTAATGTATGCTATAGCCAGTTCCGTAAAATGTGATCGTAATCTTCCGCAATCACAGTTTTCTTAAGCGCAGTTAGGGGACCACATCCTAACTGCGAAGGACACCACTATACTGTAATCTCATGTCCTCCGTATTTTACTGTTGGCAGGTAACGTTCTCCAAGCTGTCGCCAAACCAAAAACCCTCCACCGGGTTGCCACGGCGTATACTGTGATTCATCATTCCAACCCATTCGTTTCAAGTCAACCACTATGTAGTGGCATAACCGTTTACATAATCTGAAACGCCACTAATCACTGACTATGATCAGATGTGCCTTTGAGGAGATGCTCAGCCATTGTGCCTGATTCTTTTCAGCTACTCTCATTGCCCCACACGAATTGCAGGAAGAATTGTGGAACTCGCGCGTGATTTGATCCTCTGATTTAATGCATCCTTTTAAGACAACCGTCCGCAATGCTTGATGGTCCTCTCTAAAAGTACATGAGGTCTGCCAGGGCTTAATTTAGTGTGACTGTTGCCTTTGCATACACATCAGCAACAGTCAATTTGGTCGCCTATAGAAGCGTTGAAACATCCCCGATGGATCTATTACTCAAGTGGCGTCCAGTGACTAGTCCATATTCTATATAATTGAACTCCCGTAGGTGACCCACGCTTCTGGCAACACAATACGCCACCTTTGATACTGGCAAGTCCGCCTCTCTTGATATTTACACTACTGGTCATTGAAATTGCTACACCAAGAAGAAAAGCAGATGATAAACGGTATTCATTGGACAAATATATTATACTACAACTGACATGTGATTACATTCTCATGCAGTTTGGGTGCATGGATCCTGAGAAACCAGTTCCCAGAACAACCACCTCTGGCCGTAATAACGGCCTTGATACGCCTGGGCATTGAGTCAAACGGAGCTTGGATGGCTTTTACAGGTACAGCTGTCCATGCAGCTTCGACACGATACCACAGTTCTTCAAGAGTAGCGACTGGGGTATTGTGACGAGCCAGTTGCTCGGCCACCATTGACCAGACGTTTTCAGTTGGTGAGAGATCTGGAGAATGTGGTGGCCAGGGCAGCAGTCGAACTTTTTCTGTATCCAGAAAGGCCCGTAGAGGACCTGCAACATGCAGCCGTGCATTATCCTGCTGAAATGTAGGGTTTCGCTGAGATCGAATGAAGGGTAGAGCCTATAACACTCCTAACTGCTGTTATTGTACCATAACCTCAAAGCTGGAAACAGGTTTTGAAATAAAACTATTTTGTTATAGCAATTATGGTATAAAGCAACAGAGCAGTGTTACCCTCTGGGAGGATTTTTGTTAAGTTGACCGTGTTGTACCTAACGGAAATGGCTTACCGGAAATGAAAGTTAGAATTACGTAAATATTTGAACAGTACCAAACAAAATTTTGCCTATCTGCACTGTTCAACGGATAAAGAAAACGGCCGCCAGCCTAACTAGGCAAGAGAATGATTAACATTCTCATTTAAGAAAGTAGGTATAAGTAACTATAACGGACAAACACAACCTAGACTTGGCCACACGCGAGTGCAATGAACTCTGACACACATATGTTTTAAGATTGAAGCTACCCACTGGAGTAGCACAAACTATTTGCAAAATTATAACACGTACAGGAAAACACTATCACTTTCAAGGCTTACACAAACTGAGTGGTCTTTATACTGTTAATATGCACACAAGAGAGACAACACTTAGTAATCATGAACATATAATTTCCTACTATGCAGTTTTCCACTTTTACTACCGTGAGACATAAAATTAACATTTATGTAGGATACTGACTCACTTTCTGCGATTTACAACAGGCAGTAATGTGATCATTTACTAAGCAAAACTTTATAAGCCTAAGTCTTAAGAACTTTTAATTTTGCAGTTGGCAACAGCACTTTAATAAGCAGTATTACTAAGAAAATTATTTCGGCAAGTATCAATAACTTTAACTCACTCTCTTGCCACATTAACTTTAATTTTACTCTGTCCAATAGGCATTAATTAGCAAACTGAGTTTTAACGTACTTTCAATAAGGACACTCGGTAATCACTTTTGTTCAAACGGAGAGGACCCTGAGAGGTGTTATGATGAGGAGAAAAATCAAGGTAGGTACATAAATTCAGATACACATTACCTTATATTTCAGCACAATAACACATCCATTAAGCTGATCCGTCACTGTACATCCTTACAATATGACGTGGCAATGATTGCGCAATGTGGTGGCAACTGCATGTTGATAGGTGGAATTGCAGACAGAATTGCTGGACTCTGTCATTTCTTGGTGGCGAAGATAGGTACAAATTCCAGAATAGCCCAGCTATTTATCCATCCATCCGAGGCATTGGAAAATAACAGAAAAGCCTCTCTCGAAACCAGCACTATGCAACTTTTACACGGCAGCGCACGGACTCGTAGCTCATCTCAGACTGCTGGCTCGTCCCCGACTCGTAGCTCGCCTCCGACTGACTACCAGTTCCACCTTTTCCACCTAGGCCAACCACAATTTGCGCGCGCTACACAGTTCCGTTCCCGACGGGAACCACTACACCTTTTACATACAGACTAACTAAGAGCCCTAAGTGAAGGTCAGCAGTTTACATAACAGCAAACAAATACATTAAATAAGACAGAACATTTTCACATATTAACACGTCTATAAAAATTATTCACACAGGATTACAATTATATACAGTAAGTATTGTTCCCTCCAAATGGGACAAAGTATTTACAGTACAGATACACAACTTTGCATAGAATCAAACTACAACATCAAAGTTTTAACATAGAAAAGAGTATACAATTTTGTGTTATCTATTCAATCAAAAACATTTACAGGTTCTTAACGATGTAATATTAAATGAGAAAAAAAAAATGAAGCAAAAAAAAATTAAATAAATAAATCCATACAGCATAAGAGCTGTGGTGTTACAAGCCACGGGTCGTAACACATCTGAAATGTAACGTCCATAGTTCAAAGAGCCGTCAATGCGAACAAGAGGTGACACCCCATACCATAACGCCGGGTGATACGCCACTATGGCGAAGACGAATACACGCTTCCAAGGTGCGTTCACCGCGATGTCGCCAAACACAGATGCGACCATCATGATGCTGTAAACAGAACCTGGATTCATCCGAAAAAAAAGACGTTTTGCCATTCGTGCACCCATGATCGTCGTTGAGTACACCATCGCAGGCGCTCCTGTCTGATGCAGCGACTAGGGTGACCTCAGTTATGGTCTCCGAGCTGATAGTCCAGGCTGATGGAAACGTCGTCGTTGACTCAGGGATCTAGACGTGGCTGCACGATCCGTTACAGCCATGAGGATAAGATGCCTGTCACCTAGACTGCTAGTGATACGAGGCCGTTGGGATCCAGCACGGCGTTCCGTATCACCATCCTGGACCCACCGATTCCATATTCGGCTAACAGTCATTAGATCTCGACCAACGTGAGCAGCAATGTCCCGACACGGTAAACCGCAACCGCGATAGGCTACAATCCGACATTTATCAAAGTCGGGAACGTGATGGTACGCATTTCTCCTCCTTACACGAGGCATCACAACAACGTTTCACCAGGCAACGCCGGTCAACTGCTGTTTGTGTATGAGAAATCTGTTGGAAACCTTCCTCATGTCAGCACATTGTAGATGTCGCCACCGGCGCCAACCTTGTATGGATGATCTGAAAAGCTAATCATTTGCATATCTCAGCATCTTCTTCCTATCGGTTAAATTTTGCGTCTGTAGCACGTCATCTTCGTGGTGTAGCAATTTTAATGGCTAGTCGTGTAGTAGTCAGTTCCGCAGTACATGAAGAGATCTACGGACTTTTAATCAGACTCTCTATGTTTCGTAATCTCTCTCGCATGGTTCTCATTATACACACGCATTGTATAAGACATGGTACCGGGACTGTCACACTCGAATTCTTTCTCGAATAGAGTTTCCATAAATTTATGCAACAGGGAACAACGTCACCTTTGTCCAAATTAGTAGAAGTCGAGTTCCGCGGCCTTTGCGGCTATACTGGGGCGTTAAGGGTAAAAATGCAGGTGTTTGTACTTATGAGCGAGGACAACAACAATACACCAGTACTTCCTTCATTTGCAGATATATCAAAAGTAGTATGGTCAATATTCCCAACATCGCATGGCACAAGCAAGCTGTTAATGTTTATTTTCCCATGGGCAGAAGATTAGATATTAAAATATGGACGCATGGACGAAAAAATTGTAGACTGTACTGCGAGGCGTAATCTAGTTCGTGGCGGACTGAATGGGTGCATAATAAGGTAGCAATTATCACGATATCTGTACCTATACCCTTAACGCCTGTACAGTCGTATGGGCGGAAGCGACCGGTTATGTTCCTTGCAGCACGTCTGTGAGTTCGTTCGATTTTTGTTCTCATGTGTATTTCATAATGACGCAAAACACTGGAACAGTGCTCTAGAATTTTTCTTTCACCTACCGTTTAAGACTCCTGAGGTAATTATCTCATCAGTTTTGTGGCTGTTGCAGCTGTGTCTTCCTGATCATCATTATCGTTGTCGTCGTGAGTGATCCGCCCAGAGACAGGTTTTCTGCTGTACCTGTCCATGTTCTGCTGCCTCCTGCCACCCCTTTGATGTCCGCGTAATTTCCGCCTCCCCGTATGTCGTCTCTCATCTCGTATCTCCTCCTTCCTCTCAGTCTCTTTCCACAAACCAGACCAGGTCCGGCCACGACGTGACAAACCGTGGTGCTGGCCACGTGCGGGCCGACACCGTGCCTGTCTCGCCTTTAGACGGTCATTCTCGGAAATACGCGGAGCACCGCGCCATTTCATTTCGTACTGCTGTGTGGTATTTTTCGGTCGACGCAACTCCCTTCAGTTCCGCTGAATGGTAGTGACAGCGATGTTTACCCTTCTCTCTTTGTTCATGGTATGAAGGACGTACATAAATCCAGTGACTGTTTGCACAAAAAGAGACTGTCTAGCGATCTGCAGTCACAGACCATTAAAATGAATGGAAATACGTGTTATGGAGATGCTTAAGCGACAGGTGCTGCAAATTTGCGAAGAAACAGCATTGTAGTACCATGCAGAAAGCATTTAAACATTTAGTTGATAGTCGTAGAGAAAAAAATTACAACGCTCAACAGATGGGGTTTATTGTTCTGTGAACCAAGAAGCACTCAGTGCAAAATTCGCTGGTATGGAACACATGAAGAAGTTGATGGTACGAATAGTAAAATTTCTAAGATCGCACACATTATTCCACTACTGTTTCCACCAAGTCTCAGTGGAATTAAAAGTAGGGTACTTTATATACTATTGCAAAGCACGTTGGTTAAGTCGCGGGATGTGCCTGGAACGATTTTTCAATTTAAAACCCACTATTCGTCAATTTGTGAACGGAAAAATAATGCAAGAACGAAAATAAGAGCATCTGGAATGGATTGCAGGTCTCACATTTTACGTGTATTTGACTCCACACTGTCAACAGGAAGACACCGAAAAGTGAGCAACAACCCTACTTCTGATTTGAAACTTCCTGGCAGATTAAAACTGAATGCCGGACCGAGACTGGAACTCGGGACCTTTGCCGAGTTCGAGTCTCTGTCCGGCACACAGTTTTAATCTGCCAGGAAGTTTCATAATAGCGCACACTCCGCTGCAGAATGAAAATCTCATTCTACTTCCTATTTAATGGGGTGCATTTAAAACTAAATTTGGACACTTAATTGTGTCCTTGAAGGGATAGTTTCCCAAACATTTGTAAGTAGGCTGTTTAGGTTTTTATGTTGGTAAAGCCACGTAGCGCTCTGTATGAAAATCACTGACTGTGCTGCGTGCAGTCTATGGTTGGTTTGCATTGTTGGAATATTTGCTATTGTAGTGTTGGGCAGTTGGAGATGAGCCGCCAGCAGTGGTGGATGTGGGGGGGAGAGATGGCGGAATTTTGAGAGCGGAAGATCTGGACGTGTGTCCATCAGAAAGAGTAAATTTGTAATATTGGATATCATCGACTGATATATATATGGCCGGCCGCGGTGGTCTAGCGGTTCTAGGCGCGCAGTCCGGAACCGCGCGACTCCTACGGTCGCGGGTTCGAATCCTGCCTCGGGCATTGATGTGTATGATGTCCTTAGGTTAGTTAGGTTTAAGTAGTTCTAAGTTCTAAGGGACTGATGACCACAGAAGTCCCATAGTGCTCAGAACCATTTGAACCATTTGAACTGATATATATATTATGACTTTTGAACACTAGTAAGGTAAATACATCGTTTGTTCTCTATCAAAATCTTTCATTTGCTAACTATGCCTATCAGTAGTTAGTGCCTTCAGTATTCTGAATCTTTTATGTAGCTGGCAGTAGTGGCGCTCGCTGTATTGCAGTAGTTCGAGTAACCAAGATTTTTGTGAGGTAAGTGATTTGTGAAACGTATAGGTTATTGTTAGTAAGGGCCATTCTCTTGTAGGGATTATTGAAAGTCAGATTGCGTTGCGCTAAAAATATTGTGTGTCAGTTTAGTGTTGATCAGAATAGGTAAAGAGCGAAATGTCTGGGTACGTTCAGTTCTGCTCAGCTGTTTGAAAATCAAATAATGTAAGAGGTTTATCAGCACAGTAATTCATTAATTTTTCCAAGGGGACGTTTCACGTTTAGAGGACACGGCTAATCTTGCATCTATTTTCGATCTGTTTTTGAGACCGTTAGCTGTTTCAGTTGAAAGCGCTCCTGCGCATGTGCAGACGTAACTGGCTTATCTGCAAGGTGATTCCCCCTTTAAAGACTATTTGTTTTACCTTAAAACTGTCCATTGCGTTCTTAGGTAGAGTTTCCAAGTCTGCATAATGAGGCTGCAAAAGTGCTACAATATATCGAAGAACATATGTATCTGAAAGAACTATTTTCGATTATGAAACTAAGTAACACAGGATTACATGGAAATCTGAGGGTGAAAATCTGTGAAATTGTTTTCTTCTGTCTGTATTCTGACGGTTTGTACCACATAAAAATTATTTTGTTTATTCAGTGCGCCAAAAATATTTAAATAATACTGAATTTTTTCTATGTGTGATCAATGTTGTTGAGAAACTGCCATTTAAACGCCCCCTTCCGCAGTCCTCCCCTCTTACCGCTCTCACGGTCAGACAGCTTGGTGTGATGGTGGGGGAAGTGCGCAGTGGGGATGAGCCCAGCGGCGCCTGTGGCAGGGCATTGCACGCGAGCTGAATTCTTGGCTGCCTCTGCACTAGACCTTCTTACACGTTTGTTAGCGAGCACTCCCATCTCAGCGAATGTCACAACCAGTTGTTCTCCGTTCGCTTATAATCTGTAGCAATTCTCTCATCTTATCAATCCTTTCCAACATGCTTTCCACATCTACATCTACATCCATACTCCGCAAGCCGTCTGACGCTGTGTGGCAGAGGGTACCTTGAGTACCTCTATCGGTTTTCCCTCTTATTCAAGTCTCGTATTGTTCGTGGAAAGAAAGATTGTCGGTATGCCTCTGTGTGGGCTCCAATCTCTCTGATTTTATCATCATGGTCTCTTCGCGAGATATACGTAGGAGGGAGCAATATACTGCTTCACTCCTCAGTGAAGGTATGTTCCCGAAACTTCAACAAAAGCCAGTACCGAGCTACAGAGCGTCTCTCCTGCAGAGTCTTCCACTGGAGTTTATCATCTCCGTAACGCTTTCGCGATTACTAAATGATCCTGTAACGAAGCGCGCTGTTCTCCGTTGGATCTTCTCCATCTCTTCTACCAACCCTATCTGGTACGGAACCCACACCGGTGAGCAGTATTCAAGCAGTGGGCGAACAAGTGTACCGTAACCTACTTCCTTTGTTTTCGGACTGCATTTCCTTAGCATTTATCCAATGAATCTCAGTCTGGCATCTGCTTTACCGACGATTAATTTCACATGGTCATTCCATTTAAATCACTCCTAATACCTACTCCCAGATAATTTGTGGAATTAATTGCTTCCAGTTCTGACCTGCTATAGTGCAGTGAAATGATAAAGGATCTTTCTTTCTATGTATTCGCAGCACATTACACTTGTCTACACTGAGATTCAATTGCCATTCCCTGCACCATGATTCAATTCGTTGCAGATCCTCCTGCATTTCAGTACAATTTTCCATTGTTACAACCTCTCGATATGTTACAGCATCATCCGCAAAAAGCCTCAGTGAACTTCCGATGTTATCCACAAGCACATTTATATATATTGTGAATAGCAACGGTCCTACGACACTCCCTTGCGGCACACCTGAAATCACTCTTACTTCGGAAGACTTCTCTCCATTGAGAATGACATGCTGCGTTCTATTATCTAGGAACTCTTCAATCCAATCACACAATTGGTCTGATAGTCCATATGCTCTTACTTTGTTCATTAAACGACTGTGGGGAACTGTATCGAATGCCTTTCGGAAGTCAAGAAGCACAGCAACTACCTGGGAACCCGTGTCTATGGCCCTCTGAGTCTTGTGGACAAATAGCGCGAGCTGGGTTCACCATCGTCTTTTTCGAAACCCATGCTGATTCCTACAGAGTAGATTTCTAGTCTCCAGAAAAGTCATTATACTCGAACATAATACGTGTTCCAAAATTCTACAACTGATCGACGTTAGAGATATAGGTCTATAGTTCTGCACATCTGTTCGACGTCTCTTCTTGAAAACGGGATGACCTGTGCCCTTTTCCAATCTTTTGGAACGCTTCGCTCTTCTAGAGACCTACGGTACACCGCTGTAAGAAGGGGGGCTTTCATTAGTCACTCTTTCCTTCTACCTTATCCATGGAGAGATGTAAATTCCCAAACAAATATTGCGATGGGCAGTTACTTTATGTGCAATAATATTCTTACTTTTTCTCCTAAGTTTGTGTGTAGGGATGCGTAATCCGTTTATGAACTGGCAAAAATACGGACAGGTTAGCCACAAGTGCGCTCCACACATTTTAAGTTGGCATATTCTGATTTATAACGTACAACATGAGTTCGACTTCGTATAACTAAAACAAACTTACCGATTACGTGGTTTTATGGAGAGGAATCTGCATCTGGAGCCGTCAAAGTATTGACACAACCACAGAACTACCCGTAGATGACCCACGTCTGCTGCAGTGCAGAGTGTAATGATCAGAACCTTCATTAGACCATTCCAGTTGATTAGGCTGGCTCCGTTAATTCCACCAACCTCCTGATGGAATCGATAAAGAGGTTGGGTTTCATTCAACTACCGTAGTTTGTGATGATAAGGTAAACGCACTATGATTGGAAACGCCTAAGGTGTCAACCATCGCTTTGGTACTCTGTTTTCTTCTTGACCGTTGATTTACAACGCGATGTTAACTGAGAACTATAATAGTTTCTGTGTGACAGTTCATCTGACAGCTAATACTGGGTCTCTGCACCGTCCCCTTACACAAAACACGAGGTGAAAGATAATCTTGAAATTCTTCAAGCGTCTTTTCTGTTTAGGTATTAATGATACATTTACCATTTAGATACATTTATTAAAGTGATACTGTGATGTAAAACAGAAGTGGAACGATCTAAACCGCAACGATTAAGTGAAACAAGTTGTGGCAAAAGCAGACGGTAAGTAACTGGTGGAACCGTGAGGAAATACAGTCCACTCACGAAAGTCGTAGCGGACAAGCACTCGCGACCATTTCTTGAGTAATGCTTAGTCTGACCCCTTACCAGCCGAGATTAATACGGTGAATAGATGAGGGCCAAGGGTTTCGTCACGGTTTCATTTAACAAGCGCTACAGCGTCTCAAGACTCCAATGGCAGATGCTACAAGGCATAACGAAGAGAGTAAAATTCCGAAATCGATTACTCAAACAGTAGCAGAACAGTATACTGCTTTGTAGTTTTTACACTGTAACTTTCCTATATGTGTGATGCCTAAGTTAACTTCTCAGCTGGTGATCCTTATTCTCACCAGGGGAACGCTCTTATTCGTCATTGCCGATTTCGTCCAAATTCGTGGTATATACAGGGCTTGGGCAGGCATGAAGGTGGCAGAAGTGAGAGCGACGGACGGTCGAACATTCAGAAAAAATAGCATTTTTGGTGCGGACCGAGTGGGAAATCAGCCATTTATGCTGGCATGGTTCGCAGAAAACGGTTGGCGTAGCAGAAAGAGTATACGACCGTAATATGAAGGTTGTGGCTGCGAGTCCCTGTGGCAAACTCAAGCTTTATTTTTTATTTTCTTGGTTTACGTTACTTACACTACAAAGACGCAGAACGTGCGTGCCGCTGAAACTCAGAGACGAATACCGGTAAGATCAAGAGACTTATATGGTGTGGTAGCCGTCTGTCTCTAGTCCATGAAGAAGGTTCCCATTTTTACTTGAAGGGCGTATTTTTGAAGATATAACGCTGGGAGGTTTATCCCTCTAGAAATTTCTGGAACATTGTAGGACATTCGAGAGAGTTACATAACATTCTAGGGTCTTCGAGAGTATTAGTGAGCATTCCACAACATTCCAGAACATTCCGGAATGTTACACAATGATCCGGCATGTTCTGGAATGTTAAGAAATAGTTTGGAACATTTGGGAAGATTCAAGAATGTTCTAGAACATCCAGGAACATCCCGGAACATCCCAGATAATTGCAGAACATTCCAGAACACATCAGAATGTTGTGGAATGTTCTGGAACATTGTGAACAATTCAAAGCCTTTTTGGCATATTCTGGAATTCGCCACTGGTGGGGTACCCGTTGGTAGGGGTATGTAAAGCAAGACCCGACGTGGGTCCAAACGTCGGTTTCTTATCATGACGAAGGGTCGGACCGAAAATGAAGTGCAGGGAAATGAAGCAAAACAAACAATGAAGTCTCAGTAGATAAAGTGATACAGTTACTTGTATAAAGTGTGTAAAGTGTGCCTAGTGCATTTGTTAATAAAACGTTTATCTGATTTATATTTTAGACAACGCCAAAACGTAAAAGAGGAAGACATGTCGCCAGTTCTGAAGCAAAACGGCGAAAACGAAAAAAGGAACAGCAAAACACCGAAAAAGACGATGAGCGTGAAGCACATTTAAGTTTCGACAATGAAAACCGTGGGAAGTAGAGAAACCGAAGAACAACGAAATGAACGGTTGGAAGACTCAAGAATTGCGACACAATCTTATAATAGAAGACTGCGAACCAAAGCCAGTCATGACAATATCACCCTACGAGAAGAGCTGACGAGAACAACTAAACAGTACAACCTAAGATATGAAGCATTTCGCTACCACCCGACGAAAGAATACAACAAACACAAACACGTCGTAATCGGAAAAATGGATAACATCTGCCAGTTTTGCAACACGAAAAAATTCAGTAGACGAACGCAATGATTCTGTTGTTGTTGTTGTTGCTGTTGTGGTCTTCAGTCCAGAGACTGGTTTGATGCAGCTCTCCATGCTACTCTATCCTGTGCAAGCTTCTTCTTCTTCATCTCCCGGTACCTACTGCTACCTACATCCTTCTGAATCTGTTTAGTGTATTCATCTCTTGGTCTCCCTCTACGAATTTTACCCTCCACTCTGCCCTCCAATACTAAATTGGTGATCCCTTGATGCCTCAGAATATGTCCTATCAACCCATCCCTTCTTCTAGTCAAGTTGGGCCACAAACTCCTCTTCTCCCCAATTCTATTCAATACCTCCTCATTAGTTATGTGATCTACCCATCTAAACTTCAGCATTCTTCTGTACCACCACATTTCGAAAGCTTCTACTCTCCTATTGTCTAAACTATTTATCGTCCGCGTTTAACTTCCATTCATGGCTACACTCCATACAAATATTTGCATAAACGGTAGAGTTCTCTTCATCAGAAACGCTTTCCTTGCCATTGCCAGTCTACATTTTATGCCCTCTCTACTTCGACCATGATTAGTTATTTTGTTCCCCAAATAGCAAAACTCATTTACTACTTTTAGCGTCTCATTTCCTAATCTAATTCCCTCAGCATCACCCGACTTCATTCGTCTACATTCCATTATCCTCGTTTTGCTTTTGTTGATGTTCATCTTATATCCTCCTTTAAAGACACGGTCCAATCCGTTCAGCTGCTCTTCACGGTCATTTGCTACCTCTGACAGAATTACAATGTCATCGGCGAACCTCAAAATTTTTATTTCTTTTCCATGGATTTTAATTCCTACTCCGAAGTTTTCTTTTCTTCCCCTTACAGCTTGGTCGATATGCACATTGAATAACGTCGGGGAGAGGCTACAACCCTGTCTCACTCCCTTCCCAACTACTGCTTCCCTTCCATGCCCCTCGACTCTTATAACTGATATCTGGTTTCTGTACAAATTGTAAATAGCCTTTCGCTCCCTGTATTTTACCCCTGCCACCTTCAGAATTTCAAAGAGAGTATTCCAGTCAACAGTGTAAAAAGCTTTCTCTAAGTCTACAAATGCTAGAAACGTAGTTTTGTTCTCCTTAATCAATTTTCGAAGATATGTCGTAGGGTCAGTATTGCCTCACGTGTTCCAACATTTCTACGGAATACAAACTGATCTTCCCCGAGGTCGGCTTCTACAAGTTTTTCCATTCGTCTGTAAAGAATTCGTGTTAGTATTTTGCAGCCGTGGCTTATTAAACTGATAGTTTGCTAATTTTCACATCTGTCAACACCTGGTTTCTTTGGGTTTGGAATTATGATATTCTTCTTGAAGTCTGAGGGTATTTTGCCTGTCTCATACATCTTGCTCACCAAATGGTAGATTTTTGTCGGGGCTGGCTCTCCCAAGGCGCCGGTCGAAGTGGCCGCGCGGTTCTGGCGCTGCAGTCTGAAACCGCGGGACCGCTACGGTCGCAGGTTCGAATCCTGCCTCGGGCATGGATGTGTGTGATGTCCTTAGGTTAGTTAGGTTTAACTAGTTCTAAGTTCTAGGGGACTAATGACCTCAGCAGTTGAGTCCCATAGTGCTCAGAGTCATTTGAACCATTTTTTTCTCCCAAGGCCATCACTAGTTCTAATGGAATGTTGTCTACTCCCAGGGCCTTGTTTCGACTTAGGTCTTTCAGTGCTCTGTCAAAACTCTTCACGCAGTATCATATCTCCCATTTCATCTTCATCTACATCCTCTTCCATTGCCATAATATTGTCCTCAAGAACATTGCCCTTGTATAGACCCTCTATATACTCCTTCGACCCTTCTGCATTCCCTTCTTTGTTTAGAACTGAGTTTCCATCTGAGCTCTTGATATTCATGCAAATAGTTATCTTTTCTCCAAAGATATCTTTAATTTTCCTGTAACCGAGCGATGTGGCGCAGTGGTTAGCTCACAGGACTCGCATTAGGGAGGACGACGGTTCAATCCCGCGTCAGGCCATCCTGATTTAGGTTTTCCGTGATTTCCCTAACTCGCTTCAGGCAAATGCCTGGATGGTTCCTTAGAAAGGGCACGGCCGATTTCCTTCCCCATCCTTCCCTAATCCGAGCTTGAGCTCCGTCTCTAACGACCTCGTTGTCGACGGGACGTTAAAGAGTGATCTCCTCCTCCTCCGTAATTTTCCTGTGGGTAGTGTCTATCTTACCCCTAGTGATATTCGCCTCAACATCCCTACATTTGTCCTCTAGCCATCCCTGCTTAGCCAGTTTGCACTTCCTGCGGATCTCATTTCTGGGACGTATGTATTCCTTTATGCCTGCTTCATTTTCTGCATTTTTGTATCTTCTCCTTTCATCAATCAAATTCAATATCTCTTCTCTTACGCAAGGATTTCTATTATCTCTCGTCATTTTACCTACTTGATCCCCTGTTGCCTTCACTATTTCTTCTCTCAAAGCTATCCTTTCTTCTTCTACTTTATTTCTTCCCCCCATTCTTGTCAATCGTTCCCTAACGTTCTTCCTGAAACTCTCTACAATCTTTGGTTCTGTCAGTTTATCCCACCTTTTTGCAGTTTCTTCAGTTTCAATCTACTGTTCATAGCCATTAGATTGTGGTCAGAGTCCACATGTTCCCCTGGAAATGTCTTACATTTTATAACCTAGTTCCTAAATCTCTCTCTTACCAATATATAATCATCTGATGTTGTAAGTAGGCTGTTTATGTTTTCTTATTGGCAACGTTACGTAGCACTCTGTATGAAAATCACTGGCTGTGCTGTGTGCAGTCTGTGACTAGTTTGCATTGTTGTCTGCCATTGTAGCGTTGGGCAGTTGGCTGTCAACAGCGCGTAGCCTTGCGCAGTTGGAGGTGTGCCGCCAGCAGTGGTGGATGTGGGGAGAGAAATGGTGGAGTTTTGAAATTTGTAACACTGGATGTCATGAACTGCTATATATACTATGATTTTTCAACACTATTAAGGTAAATACATTGTTTGTTCTCTATTAAAATCTTTCATTTGCTAACTATGCCTCTCAGTAGTTAGTGCCTTCCATAGTTTGAATCTTTTATTTAGCTGGCAGTAGTGGTGCTCGCTATATTGCAGAAGTTCGAGTAACCAAGATTTTTGTGAGGTAAGTGATTTGTGAAACGTATATGTTAATGTTAGTCAGGGCCACTATTTTGTAGGGATTTTTGAAAGTCAGATTGCGTTGCGCTAAAAAATATTGTGTGTCAGGATAAGCACAGTCTTGTATAATTTTTCAAAGGGGACGTTTCATATGGCGACCCTGCTAGGATACCTCACTGGAATCTTCTGATTTTTTCTTGTAGTTTGTGTAATTAGTGTAGCTTTTGTTTATTGCTAGTGCGTAATTATATAGAGAATTTCCTTTGTAGTTGTAGTTTTTCATTGTTGTATAGTAAAACAGTTGTGGCATGCATGTAGATTTGCAGAAAGTATTTCGCAGCTGCGCTTGCAATTAACGAGATATTATTTTCAGTGCTACGTTAATGTGTTCTCTTATTTTTGCTCTTCATATTGTGCTTTTCTGTGTTATCGTGTGAAATATTGTGACAATAATGGCGTGTGAAAAACGTAATACTAGGCTCCAAAGTAAACTGAGAAATGACAGTGAAGACGAAAGCAGTGTTTTAGCGCCACCGGGTAATGAATTAACTAATGTTCAAAGTAGTAATTTGGTAATTGTGCTTAGGGAAATGGAGCGGGCGGCAAATAATGGCGTAGACACTGAAACAATTAGTGGACAGGGAGACATTGTCGATCGATCGGTCGGCAACAGCTCGCCTCAGGATTCCGAAATTACAGGACACAATCTCGCAAATACTGTAGATACAGGTTTTGCGTCCTCACCATTTTCTCAAATAAGTCAAGACACATTTTCTGCTTGTCAAAATGTGAATGTTGCCGGTGCAACTTAACTGCCGAAAAGCACCGAGGAACATGTTTCAGACACCAGTGCATTGTTATTACAGTTAATGCAACAAACGGGACAAAGGCTACAAAAGATAGACATAATGGAACAAAATCTTCAAAAGTTAGACACAATGGATCAAAATCAGAGACAAAAACAGCAAAAGCTTCAAAAGTTAGACACAATGGAATAACACCAGAGACAAACACAGCAACAGTTAGACGCAATGGAACAAAATTTTCACACCACGCTTGAACAAACACGTGAAGATTTAACTACTGAGTTACATAAAATCGAATCTTAATGTCAAAAAGTGTGTAATGACGTAAAAACACAAATTTGTGAGCATTTCCAACCTATTTTTTCGTGTCATGAAAGTGCTGTGTGCTGTGTGCAGTCTGTGGCTAGTTTGCATTTATGTCTGCCATTGTAGCGTTGGGCGGTTGGCTGTTAACAGAGCGTAGCGTTGCGCAGTTGGAGGTGAGCCGCCAGCAGTGGTGGATGTGGGGAGAGAAATGGCGGAGTTTTGAAATTTGTAAGACTGGATGTCATGAACTGCTATGTATATTATGATTTTTCAACACTATTAAGGTAAATGCGTTGTTTGTTCTCTAATAAAATCTTTCATTTGCTAACTATGCCTATCAGTAGTTAGTGCCTTCCGTAGTTCGAATCTTTTATTTAGCTGGCAGTAGTGGCGCTCGCTGTATTGCAGTAGTTCGAGTAACCAAGATTTTTGTGATGTAAGTGATTTGTGAAACGTATAGGTTAATGTTAGTTAGGGCCATTCTTTTGTAGGGATTTTTGAAAGTCAGATTGCGTTGCGCTAAAAAACATTGTGCGTCAGGATAAGCACAGTCTTGTATAATTTTTCAAAGGGGACGTTTCAATATCTACTAGTATCTCCAGGCTTCTTCCATGTCTACAACCTTCTTTTATGATTCTTGAACCAAGTGTTAGCTATAATTATGTTATGCTCTGTGCAAAATTCTACCAGGCGGCTTACTCTTTCGTTCCTTTCGCCTGTTCCATATTCACCTACTACGTTTCTCTTCCTTTTCCTACTATCGAATTCCAGTCACCCGTAACTATTAAATTTTCGTCTCCCTTCACTACCTAAATAAAGTATCTCATCATACATTTCATCAACCTCTTCGCCATCTCCGGAACTAGTTGGCATATAAACGTGTACTACTGTAGTGGCCGTGGGGTTCGTAGCTACACTACTGGCCATTAAAATTACTACACCACGAAGATGACGTGCTACAGACACGAAATTCAACCGACACGAAGAAGATGATGTGATAAGCTAATGATTAGCTTTTCAGAGCATTCACACATGGTTGGCGCCGGTGGCGACACCTACAACATGCTGACATGAGGAAAATTTCCAACCGATTTCTCATATACAGACAGCAGTTGCCCGGCGTGGCCTAGAGAAACGTTGTTGTGATGCCTCATATAATGAGGAGAATTGCGTACCATCACGTTTCCGACTTTGATAAAGGTCGGATTGTAAGCTATCACAATTGCGGTTAATCGTATCGCGAAATTGCTGCTCGCGTTGGTCGAGATCCAATGACTGTTAGCATAATATGGAATCAGTGGATTCAGGAGGGTAATACGGAACGCAGCGCTGGATCCCAACGGCCTCTTATCACTAGCAGCCGAGATGACAGGCATCTTATCCGCATGGCTCTAACGGATCGTTCAGCCACGTCTCGATCCTTGAGACAACAGATGGGGACGTTACAAGACAACAACCCTCTGCACGAACTGTTCGACCACGTTTGCAACAGCATGGAGTAGCAGCTCGGAGACCATGGCTGCGGATACCCTTGACCCTGCATCACAGGCAGGAGTTCCTTCGATGGTGTACTCAACGACGAACCTGACTGCACGAATGGCAGAACGCCTTTTTTTCGGATGAATCCAGGTTCTGCTTACAGCATCATGATGGTCGCATCCGTGTTTGGCGACATCGCGGTTAACGCATATTGTAAGCGTGTATTCGTCATCGCCAAACTGGCTTATCACCCGGCGTGTTGGAAGGGGGGACATTGGTTACATGTCTCGGTCACATCTTGTTTACATTGACGGCACTTTGAACAGTGGACGTTAAATTTCAGATGTGTTACGACCCGTGGCTCTACCCTTCATTCGATCCCTGCGAAACCCTACATTTCAGCAGGATAATGCACGACTGCATGTTGCAGGTCCTCTATAGGCATTTCTGGTTACAGAAAATGTTCGACTGTTACCCTGGACAGCACATTCACCAGATCTCTCACCAACTGAAAATGTCTGGTCAATGTTGGCCGAGCAACTGGTTCGCACAATACGCCAGTCACTACTCTTGATGGACTGTGGTATCGTGTTAAAGCTGCATCCAAGCTCTGTTTGACTCAATGTCTAGGGGTATCAAGGCCGGTATTAGGGTCAGAGGTGGTTGTTCTGGGTACTGATTCCTCAGGAGGTATGCACCCAAATTCCGTGAAAATGTAATCACATGTCAGTTCCAGTATAATATATTTCTCCAAAGGACACCCGTTTATCATCTGCATTTTTTCTTGGTGCAGCAGCTTTAATGGCCATTAGTGCCCCCCCCCCCCCCCACCCCCTCATGAACCGTGGACCTTGCCGTTGGAGGTGTGGCTTTCGTGCCTCAGCGATACAGATGTCCGTACCGTAGGTACAACTACAACGGAGGGTTATCTGTTGAGAGGCCAGACAAATGTGTGGCTCCTGAAGAGGGGCAGCAGCCTTTTCAATAGTTGCCGGGGCAACAGTCTGGATTATTGACTGATCTGGCCTTGTAACACTAACCAAAACGGCCTTGCTGTGCTGGTATTACGAACGGCTGAAAGCAAGGGGAAACTACAGCCGTAATTTTTCCCGAGGGCATGCAGCTTTACTGTATGGTTAATTGATGATGGCGTCCTCTTGGGTAAAATATTCCGGAGGTAAAATAGTCTCCCATGGCATGTGAGATCTCTTAATCGGGCAGGTATGTTAGAAAATTTAAAAAGGAAAATGGATAGGTTAAAGTTAGATATAGTGTGAATTAGTGAAGTTCGGTGGCAGGAGGAACAAGACTTTTGGTCAGGTAAATATAGGGCTATAAACACAAAATCAAATAGAGGTAATACAGGAGTAGGTTTAATAATGAATAAAAAAAATAGGAGTGCGGGTAACCTACTACAAACAGCATAGTGAACGCATTATTATGGCTATGATAGACACGAACCCCATGCCTACTGCAGTAGTACAAGTTTATATGCCAACTAGCTCTGCAGAGGATGAAGAAATTGATGAAATGTATGATGAGATAAAAGAAATTATTCATATAGTGAAGAACGACGACAATTTAATAGTCATGGGTGACTGGAATTCGAGAGTAGGAAAAGGGAGAGAAATAAACATAGTAGGTGAATGTGGATTGGGGTTAAGAAATGAAAGAGGGAGCCGTCTGGTAGAGTTTTGCCAGAGCATAACTTAATCATAGCTAACATTTGGTTCAAGAATCATAAAAGAGGGTTGTATACATGGAAGAATCCTGCAGATACTAGTAGATATCAGATAGATTATATAATGGTGAGAGAAAGATTTAGGAACCAGGTTTTAAATTGTAAGACATTTTCAGGGGCGGATGTGTACTCTGACCACAATCTATTGGTTATTAACTTTAGATTAAAACTAAAGAAACAGAAAAAAGTTGGGAATTTAAGGAGATGGGACCTGGATAAACTGACTAAACCAGGGGTTGTACAGAGTTTCAGGGAGAGCATAAGGGAACAATTGACAGGAATGGGGGAAAGAAATACAGTAGAAGAAGAATGGGTAGCTTTGAGGGGTGAAGTAGTGAAGGCAGCAGAGGATAAAGTAGGTAAAAAGACGAGGGCTAGTAGAAATCCTTGGGTAACAGAAGAAATATTGAATTTAACGGATGAAAGGAGAAAATATAAAAATGCAGTAAATGAAACAGGCAGAAAGGAATACAAACGTCTCAAAAATGAGATCGACATAAAGCGCAAAATGGCTAAGCAGGGATGGCTAGAGGACAAATGTAAGGATGTAAAGGCTTATCTCACTAGGGGCAAGATAGATACTGCCTACAGGAACATTAAAGACACCTTTGGAGAAAAGAGAGCCACTTGTATGAATATCAAGAGCTCAGATGGAAACCCAGTTTTAAGCAAAGAAGGAAAAGCAGAAAGGTGGAAGGAGTATATGGAGGATCTGTATAAGGGCGATGTACTTGAGGACAATATTATAGAAGTAGAAGAGGATGTACATAAAGATGAAATATGAGATACGATACTGCGTGAAGAGTTTGACAGAGCACTGAAAGACCTTAGTCGAAACAAGGCCCCGAGAGTAGACAACATTCCATTAGAACTACTGACGCCCTTGGGAGAACTAGTCCAGACAAAACTCCACTATCGGTTAAAAAAGTCACAGCTGCAAAATACTAGCGCGAATTCTTTACAGACGAATGGAAAAACTGGTAGAAGCCGACCTCGAGGATGATTAGTTTCGATTCCGTGGAAATGTTGGAACACGTGAGGCAATACTGACCTTACGATTTATCTTAGAAGAAAGATTAAGGAAAGGCAAACCTACGTTTCTAGCATTTGTAGACTTAGAGAAAGCTTTTGACAATGTTGACTGGAATACTCTCTTACAAATTCTAAAGGTGGCAGGGGTAAAATACAGGGAGCGAAAGGCTATTTACAATTTGTACATAAACCAGATGGCAGTTATAAGAGTCGAGGGGCACGAAAGGGAAGCAGTAGTTGGGAAGGGAGTGAGACAGGGTTGTAGCCTATCCCCGATGTTATTCAATCTGTGTATTGAGCAAGCAGTAAAGGAAACAAATAAAAGTTCGGAGTAGGGATTAAAATCCATGGAGAAGAAATAACAACTTTGAGGTGCGCCGATGACATGGTATTTCTGTCAGAGACAGCAAAGGACTTGGAAGAGCAGTTGGACGGAATGGACAGTGTGTTGAAAGGAGGATATAAGATGAACGTCATCAAAAGCAAAACGAGGATAATGGAATGTAGTGGAATGAAGTCGGGTGATGCTGAGGGAATTAGATTAGGAAATGAGACACTTAAACTAGTATATGAGTTTTGCTATTTGGGGAGCCAAATAACTGATGATGGTCGAAGTAGAGAGGATATAAAATGTAGACTGGAAATGGCACGGAAAGCGTTTATGAAGAAGAGAAATTTGTTAACATCGAGTATAGATTTAAGTGTCAGGAAGTCGTTTCTGAAAGTATTTGTATGGAGTGTAGCCATGTACGCAAGTGAAACATGGACGATAAGTAGTTTGGACAAGAAAAGAGTAGAAGCTTTCGAAATGTGGTGGTACAGGAGAATGCTGAAAATTAGATGGGTAGATCACATAACTAATGAGGGGTATTGAATAGAATTGGGGAGAAGAGGAGTTTGTGGCACAACTTGACTAGAAGAAGGGATCGGTTGGTAGGACATGTTCTGAGGCATCAGGGGATCACAAATTTAGCATTGGAGGGCAGTGTGGAACGTAAAAATCGAACAGTGAGACCAAGAGATCAATACACTAAGCAGATTCAGAAAGATGTAGGTTGCAGTAAGTACTGGGAGATGAAGAAGCTTGCACAGGATAGAGTAGCATGGAGAGCTGCATCAAATCAGTTTCTGGACTGAAGACCACAACAACAACAACAGTGTATCTTGGCGACAGTAATGCGTTCACTATGCTGTTTGTAGTAGCTTTATCTGCATTTCTACTTTTTTATTCATTATTAAACCTACTGCTGCATTACCCCTATTTGATTTTGTATTTATAACCCTGTATTCACCTGACCAAAAGTCTCGTTCCTCTAGCGACCGAACTTCACTAATTCCCACTACATCTAACTTTAACCTATCCCTTTCCCTTCTTAAATTTTCTAACCTACCTGCCCGATTAAGGAATCTGACATTCCACGCTGCGACCCGTAGAACGCCAGTTTTCTTTCTCCTGATAACAACGTCCTCGTGAGTAGTTCCCGTCCGGAGATCCGAGTGGGGGACTATTTTACCTCTGTATTATTTTTCCGAAGAGTACGTCATTATCTTTTAACCATACAGTAATGCTACATGCCCTCGGGAAAAATTCCGGTGTTAGCTTCCTCTTGCTTTCAGTCGTTTGCAGTAGCAGCACAGCACGGCCATTTTGGTTAGTGTTACAAGGCCAGATCAGTCAATTATCCAGACTGTGGCCCCTGAAGCTACTGAAATGGTTGCTGCCCCTCTTCAGGAACCACAAGTTTGTCTGGCCTCTCACCAACGGCAAGGTCCATGGTTCATGGGGGGGTGATTCTGTCATACGAATCGAAATATTCTATTACTAATTTCCTGGGTGATGTCAGTGCCAATATGTTGAATTCATTAATATTTTCATGAAAAGCATGAAAAGGAAAGGCATAGAAAACATGGAATTGCAAATAAATTTTCCAGGAAGGGTATATAAGTCGCTTACGAGAACTTCGCATATAAAATTACTTTTATTATTTTACATTTAATGGTTTGCACGTGCTGGGGTGTTATTCGTAGTAAAAACAGAGCAAATAGTAATTTTCTCGGCATCTTGAACTCGTTATAAAATGCTGCATTTTTACAGTCACCTAGTTGTTTTAAGGTTTCTGTAGAAAAATATACATGGTTTTCATTAAAATAACATTCTCCCTCATCGCACAATTTTGCAGAAAACCGCACTAATTATTGGGGAGCATAACTGGTGACGTACAGTGGAATATATTTTATGCAGTTTTCTCGCTATGTGATACTTTTTCCTTTTGCTGTGGAGTAAAAGAGTTTTTAATCTTTTTGATCGAATTCTTTACTTGGCCCTAAAACAGACATCGCAGGGCTCCAATAGTGAAGTGTACTCTTGGAAATCTCCTAATTAGTGCACCATGGCAACCCTTCTTCGTATTAAAGAGCCTCCACAGCTGTGGATTTTTTTTGTCTTCCCAGCGAGTCATTAAACATATAACATTTGTTTCACTGCTCTTAGGGTTTCATCGCTTCAGTCACAACTTTTTTGTGTAAATCTGTTGGAAGTTTCTAAGACTTTGATGGAGTAATGTCAATATTCCTATTATGCAGCTTACTCATGCATCGTTTTTTGAACTCTCTGTCCTAAAGGGTATTGTAGACATACGTAGACTGTTGGCAATAAATTTTTAGTAATTTTATAGTATACGAGAGGTTTACTTGGTTCGTATCCTCTCGTTTCACGAGAAATAATTTTGCCTATTGATGGTCTAGAGTTCGGGTAGAAGTCGGTTGGTACAGGCAAGTTATAAAAAGAACATGCGAATGTAAAAAAAGAAAGTATTATACCTGGTGTCGAAATAAGAATTTCGATTGACGTCACGGAATAAGAATTCTCGACTTACGTGTTTAATCGGACGTTTTAATTACTATCACGTCCTGGAAATTTATTTGCAGGGTCGTTATGAATGCTGTAGGCACAAACCTTTCTTAGGAAATTATTTGCAGTCACAAATTTTCCTTTGCCTTTTCTTTTCACACCTTTTGTAAAAATCTTAGTGAGTACAATATACTGAGAATTATTTCGGTTTATTCGCTGTCTAAGCAACGTAAAAAAGAAAAATTGGTTCTCCCATAAGAGAGCGAATTCACGACCCTCGTTTTTTTGGCCGATCTCATTTTGTTTGTCATTGTTCGTTGCATTTTTTCGTGGTGGACGTCTGATTACACCCGGTCAAGTTCGTCGTGGATCTGTTTACTCAGTTTTTTTCTTCTTTTTATTACAGAGTGCAACTGTCACTCTGACCGAACACGCTGGGCTACCATGCTGGCGTGCGCTAAACCGCTTAATGGGAACTACGCTCACATAAATTATTCACGCCGCACCAGTCCCGCAACAGAAATGCTATTTTTCTTAAACTTTCGGCCATCTGGGCGGCCCACATCCGTCACCTCCATTCCTGGCCAAACCCTACATAAACCATGCAGGCGCGGTCCCCTTGCCGGTGTAACTTTTCAGTCGTGTACGTGAAGTAACTTCACGCTCACAGTGCCAGTATGTAACCATTACTTGCACTGTATATGAAACTTCTGCGTTCAAATTACATACGTGCATTATTAAGTATATTACATTCAGTCCTTATGAACACAACGCATCTGACCTACCAAACATGAATAATCTCAGTATTTTGAACTAAATAATATCAAAATGTATGTCAAATCAATTATTCTTTCAATGAATGTTACTTGAAATTGCCTGATCACACAAAACAATGTCTACTTTTGGCCGTAATAAGCACCTGGGTTTGCCGCAGGACAACACGTAGCTGAGCTCTTTGCAATAGCATTCCACTGCTGCTTTACATTACTTAATTCAACTTTACCATATGCAGTGCGCTGGAATTACTAATCAGTTTGACACACAGTTGACAGACGGATCTCGCAAGGGGCAATGTGAGCTCGAATTGGTCTGTTTAAAAGTTTTTAAACAGGAAGTGTAATGTGGAGGCTCATTGTTCTAAAACCAGATTAGAAATGTGGTATTTATAACATACGGGTTTGTTAGAGATTAGCTGAGTACCAGCCGTTGCCCCGGTCTGTATTTATTCCAGTCCCATTAGTCCATTTGCTCTTTCACCTGTCTCTCTCTGTCCATCTTCTCTTCCCCCCCTCTTTCCATGTCCTTCGTCTTCTTCTGTTTGACCACCTCTTCACACTCCCACTGTCTGCTCTTATATTCCAGCCCTTCTCTCTATCTGCTCATCCACCCCTTTGCCTGCCCACCTTCTTCACCCTCTTTCTGTACGTCCACCTCCTCCTATTTCCTTTCATGTCCATCTCCTGTTCCCTGTCCATCTCATCCTCTTCCCTTTCTCTGTCCGTCTCCTGCTCCCCTTCGTTCTGTGTCGTATAATGATAGAATGTTTTTTGTACATCCAGAGGCAAATGTAGATACTGCCAGCGAAATGAGTTACGAATAAAAATAGCAGCAAAGAAGTTACAAATTCAAACGCACTGAAGTCATGCTTGATGCTTCAATTCTACTGCATGAACAGTGAAAATGTAGTAAATGACAATATCTTTCCTCTTCATCATTTTGTGCGGGTTTTAAGCTAGAAACAATTTCGTTAAGATTTGAAACTGCATCTAAAGTTCCTTGCAAGTCACTAAGTGCTCTAATTCGCGAATCTTACTCCCACCGTGATTCTTTTTAGAGAGTAAATGTACCAAATCTGGTTGAAATCCGTGCAGTGGTTTCGGAGTAGATGAGGAACATAAATACATGCCCACATTTTTAAAATATGTAAGGATGCACCCGTGGTCTAGGTGTACGTAGATCTTTGATTGCAGGCAACACTGTTAACGTTCCGAGACAACGTAGGACTTTCTGAAAGAAATGTAAAAAGCATAAGCAGCACAAAATAACTCAGTTCAAGAAGTCTAAAGAAAGACATGCGCCACAAGGACGACGCCGTTACGACAGAAAGCAGCAAGGTTTCTTTGGAGAGACGAAACTCATACTCAGGGAAAAGGCGAAACCTACGAAGAAAATAGTTCTGTGAATGGAGTACACAGAAAGCAAATACAGGAAACAAGTTTCTTTAAAACGTTGCAAACATTTTGAAGAGGAAGGGCTAAATGATCCAGTTCAGATTATTTGTAAATATGATTTATTAAATAAAATGATCATAACATTAAAGAAAACTGGTACCATCTTTCATTCATAATTAAAACGCCCTCGGTCCCAGGCTCAAAACCCGGTAAACTGCCCCTAAAGGCGGAAGAATCAGCAGTGATCAACGGCTTGAGGACGCAGAAGGCAATGGAAACCACTGAATTAAAGACACATAACGTGTATCCACATGACATGTGGCCTGTAATTGAAAAGTGTCCTAATGATCTCTCCATTGGCAAAATATTCCGGAATAGTCCTCGATTCGTATCTGCGGGAGGGGACTGCCAAAGGCGAGGTGACTATGAGTAAAATATTGAATAAACAACGAAAGAATAACGTTCCACGATTCGGGGCGTGGAATGTCAGAAGCTTGAATGTGGTAGGGAAGCTAGAAAATGTGAAAATGGAAATGCAAAGGCTCAACTAGAAATAGTAGGGGCTAGTGAAGTGAAGTGGAGAGAAGACAAGGATATCTGGTCTGACGAGTATAGGGTAATATCAACAGCAGCAGAAAATGGTAGCCGTCCGCTGTGGCCGATCGGTTGTAGGCGCTTCCGTCTGGAACCGCGTGACAGCTACGGTCGCAGGTTCGAATCCTGCCTCGGGCATGGATGTGTGTGATGTCCTTAGGTTAGTTAGGTTTAAGTAGTTCTAAGTTCTAGGGGACTGATGACCTCAGATGTTAAGTCCCATAGAGCTCGGAGCCATTTGAACCATTTATAAAATGGAAGGTGGGGCAGAGAGTGTGTTTATGTGAACAGTTCAGTGACAGCGTCGTTCTTATCAGCATCGACAGCAAACCAACATCGACAAAGATAGTTCAGGTGTATATTCCGACGTCGCAAGCTGAAGAGGTAGAGAAAGTATATGAGGAGATTGAAAGGTGAGTACAGTACGTAAAGGGAGATGAAAATCTAATTGTCATGGGACTGCAGTTATAGGGGAAGGAGTAGAAGGAAAGGTTACAGGAGAATATGGGCTTGGGACAAGGAATGAGAAAGGAGAAGGACTAATTGAGTTCTGTGATAAATTTCAGCTATTAGTAGCGAATATCCAAGAAACACGAGAGGAGGAGGTATATTTGGAAAAGGTCGGGTGATACGGAATGATTTCAGACAGATTACATCATGGTCAGACAGAGATTCAGAAATCAGATGCTAGATTGTAAGGCTTACCCAGGAGCAGATATAGACTTAGATCACAATGTAGTAGTTATTAGGAGTAGGCTGAAGTTTAAGAGATTAGTCAGGAAGAATCAATATGCAAAGAAGTGGAATACGGAAGTACTAAGGAATAACGAGGTACACTTTGAAGTTCTCTAAGGCTGTAGATACAGCAATAAAGAATAGTCTTGTAGGCAGTACAGCTGAAGGAAATGGACATCTCTAGAAAGAGCAATCACAGAAGCTAGAAAGAAAAAAAATGTACAAAGAAGGTAACTGCAAAGAAACTATGGCTAACAGAAGAAATAGTTCAATTGATCAATTAAATAAGGATGTACTAAAATGTTCAGGGAAATTCAGGAATAGAGAAATACATGTCGCTGAGGAATGAAATAAATAGGAAGTGCAGGGAAGCTAAGGCGAAATGGCAACATAAAAATGTTGCGAAAAATGGAAAAAGAAATGACAGTCGTAAGGACTGACTCAGCATATAGGAAAGTCAAAAGATCGTTCGGTGAAATTAAAAGTAAGGATGGTAACATTAAGAGAGCAGCCAGAATTCCATTGTTAAATGCACAGGAGAGAGCGGATAGGTGGAAAGAGTACACTGAAGGCCTCTGTGAGTGGAAAGATTTGTCTCATGCGATAGAAGAAGAAACAGGAATCGATTTAGAAGAGATTGTGGATCCGGTATTTGAATCAGAATTAAGAGGGCTTTGGAGGACTAAAATCAAATAAGACAGAAGGGATCGATAACATTCCATCAGAATTTCTAAGATCCTTAGGGGAAGTGGCAACATAACGACTCTTGATGTTGGTGTGTAGACTTTATGAGTCTGGTAATATTCAGCCTGACTTTCAGAAAAATTACATTCACATAATTCCGAAGACTGCAAGAGCTGAAAAGTGCGAGAATTACAGCACAATCAGCTTAACAGTTCATGCATCTAAGTTGCTTACAAGAATAATATACAGAAGAATGGAAAGAAAATTGAGGATGGATTAGATGACGATCAGATTGGCTTTAGGAAAAGTAAAGGCACCATAGAGGCATTTACGACGTTGAGATTGATAATAGAAGCAAGACTAAAGAAAAAAGAATGTATATTCAAGCGATTTGTCGACCTAGAAGAAAATGGTGCAAAATGTCCGAAATTATGAGAAAAATAGGGGTGAGCTATAGGGAGAGACGGGTAATATACAATGTGTACAAGAACCAAGATGGAATAATAAAATGGAGGACCAAGAACAAAATGCTCGTGATAAAAAGTGTGTAAAACAGGGCTGTAGTCTTTCCCCCCTACTGTTCAATCTGTACATCGAAGAAGCAATGATGGAAATAAAGGAAAGGTTTAGAAGTGGAATTAAAATTCAACGTGAAAGGATGTCAATGATACGATTCGCTGGTGACATTATTACCCTGAGGAAAAGTGAAGAAGAATTACTAGATCTGCTGAACGGTATGGACAGATTAATGAGTACAGAATAATGACTGAGAGTAAATCAGAGAAAGACGAAAGTAATCAGAGGTAGCAGAAATAAGAACAGCGAGAAACCTAACAACATGATTGATGGTCACGAAGTTGATGAAGTTAAGGAATTCTGCTACTTACTCAGAAAAGTAACCAATGACGGGCGGAGCAAGGCGGGCATCAAACGCAGACTAGCACTGGTAAAAAGGGCATTCCTGGACAAGAAAAGTTACCTAGTATCAAAGAAAGGCCTTAATTTGAGGATGAAATTTCTGGGAATATACGTTTGGAGTACAGCATTGTATGGCAATGAAACATGGACAGTGGAAAACCAGAACTGAAGGGAATCTAAGCGTTTGAGATGTGATGCTACAAAGGAATGTTGAAAATTAGGTGGACTGATAAGGTAAGGAATCAGGAGGTTCTGCGCAGAATCGGAGAGGATACAAATATGTGGAAAATTCTGTCAAAGAGAATGGGCAGGATGATAGGACATAAGACTTTTGGAACTGACTTCCACTGACTTCCATGGTAGGCTACTAGAGGAAAAACTGTGGAGGGCAAAACCTGTAGAGGAAGACAGAGACTGGAATACATCCAGCAGATAATTGCAAGTACTACTCTGACATGAAGAGATTGACACAGGAGAAGAATTCGCGGCGCGCCGCATCAAACCAGTCAGAAGACTGATGGCTCATTAAAAAAAAAAAAAATCCTTCGTGATTCGACTTTTATGAAATGAAGCCTTTACGGTGCCCAAAGCTATACATCGTGCAGCGTACACATTATTTACGGGAAGAGATAGGAGATCCAGAGCTTTAGACTTCTTAAGATCAAATAAGGCAGAAGGGATGGGCAACATTCCATCAAAATTTCTAAAATCATTAGGGCAAATGGTTACATAAAGACTATTGACATTGATGTATATAATGTATGAAACTGTCGACACACCATCTGACTTTCGGCAAAACATCATCCACACTGCGATTATTTCGAGCAGTTAGTTCATGAGCCCACGCGAATAGTAAACGGTTATGAAAACACACTTGACCTCTTATCAACAAATAATCCTCAGTTAATAACCAGCATCAAAACCGATACAGGGATTAGTGATCACAGGGTTGTCGTAGTGAGACTGAATATTGTAATCCCCAAATCCTCGAAAAATAAGCGAAAAATATACCTATTCAAAAAAGCAGGAAAAAATTCACTTGACAGCTTCCTGAGAGACAATTTCCACTCATTTCAAATTAATAATCCAAAGAAATAGTATCGGCAGCAATTTAGAGGTTTATACCAAATAAACTAACAAACGACGGAGCTGATCCTCCTTGGTACACAAAACGGGTTAGAACACTGTTGACGAAATAGCGAAACAAATATGCCAAATTTATACAGACGCAAAATCCCCAATATTGGTGATCCTTTACAGAAGCTCGAAACTTAGCGCGGAGTTCAATATGAGACACCTATAACAGTTCCCACAACGAAACGTTGTCTCGAAAACTGGCAGAAAATCCAAACAGATTCTGCTCGTATGTACATTATGTTAGCGGCAAGAAACAATCAATGCCTTCTCTGCGTGATAAGAATTGAGATACTATCGAAGACAGTGCTACCAAAGCAGATTTACTGAACACAGCCTTCCGAAATGCCTTCACAAAGGAAAAAGAAGTAAATATTCCAGAATTCGAATCGAGAACAGCATCCAACATGAGTAACGTAGAAGTAAATATCCTCGGAGTACTGAAGCAACTCAAATCAATAAAAGCAAGTCTTCTGGTCCAGACTGTGTACCAATTAGGTTCCTTTCGGAGTATGCTGATGCATTAGCTCCATACTTAACAATCATATACAACCGTACGCTCGACGAAAGATCCCTACCCAAAGACTGGAAAGTTGCACAGGTCACACCAATATTCAAGAAAGGTAATAGGAGTAATCCACTAAATTACAGGCCCATATCGTTAACGTCGATATGCAGTAGGATTTTAGAACATATATTGCGTTCGAACATTATGAATTACCTCAAAGGTTGATACTCAGTCAACATGGGTTTAGAAAACATCGTTCCTGTGAAACACAACTATCTCTTTATTCACATGAAGTGCAGAGTGCTACTGGCAAGGGATTTCAGATCGATTCCGTATTCCTGGAATTCCGGAAGGCTTTTGACACTGTACCACACAAGCGGCCCGTAGTAAAACTGCGTGCTTATGGAATATCTTCTCAGTTATGTGACTGGATTTGCGATTTCCTGTCAGAGGTCACAGTTCGTAGTAATTGACGGAAAGTCATCGAGTAAAACAGGTAGTGTTATAGGCCCTTAGCTGTTCCTTATCTATATAAATGATTTGGGAGACAATCTGAGTAGCCGTCTTCAGTTTTTTGCATATGACGCTGTCAAAAATTTTCAGATGTGTGTAAAATCTTATGGGACTTAACTGCCAAGGTCATCAGTCCCTAAGCTTACACACTACTCGACCTAAATTATCCTAAGGACAAACACACACACCCATGCCCGAGGGAGGACTCGAACCTCCGCCGGACCAGCCAATGACGCTGTCGTTTATCGACTAATAAAGTCATCAGAAGATCAAAACAAATTGCAAAAAGACTTAGAAAAAATATCTGAATGATGTGAAAATTGGCAGTTGACCCTAAATTACGAAAAGTGTGAGGTCATCCACATGAGTGCTAAAAGGAACTCGTTAAACTTCGGTTACACGATAAATCAATCTAATCTAAAAGCTGTAAATTCAACTAAATACCTAGGTATTACAATTACGAACAACTTAAATTGGAAATAACACATAAAAATGTTGTGGGGAAGGCTAACCAAAGGCTGTGTTTTATTGGCAGAGCACTTAGAAAATGTAACAGACCTACTAAGGAGACTGCCTACGCTATGCTTGTCCGCCTTCTTTTAGAAAACTGCTGCGCGGTGTGGGATCCTTACCAGATAGGACTGACGGAGTACATCGAAAAAGTTCAAAGAAAGGCAGCACGTTTTGTATTATCGCGAAATATGGGACAGAGTGTCAAAGAAATGATACAGGATTTGGGCTGGAAATCATTAAAAGAAAGGCGTTTTCGGTTGCGACGGAATCTTCTCACGAAATTCCAATCACCAAATTTCTCTTCCGAATGCGAAAATATTTTGTGGACACCGACCTACAAAGGGCGGAACGATCGCCACAATAAAATGAGGGAAAATCAGAACTTGTACCGAAAGATATAGGTCTTCATTCTTTCCTCGCGCTATACGAGATTGGAATAATAGAGAATTGTGAAGGTGGTTCGATGAATCCTCTGCCAGGCACTTAAATGTGATTTGCAGAGTATCCATATTGATGTAGATGTAGATGTAGATGACTGCGAGGGCCGACAAATGCGAAAGTTATCGCACAACTAGCTTATCAAATTGTTCAAATGGCTCTGAGCTCTATGGGACTTAACATCCGAGGTCATCAGTCCCCTAGAACGTAGAACTGCTTAAACCAAACTAACCTAAGGACATCACACACATCCATGCCCGAGGCAGGACTCCAACCTGCGGCCGCAGCGGTCTCGCGGTTCCGGACTGTAGCGCCTAGAACCGCTCGGTCACGCCGGACGGCTTAACAGCTTATCCATCCACGTGATGACATGAGTAATATACAGAAGAATGTGAAAGAGAATTAAGGATGTGTTAGATGACGATCATTTTGGCTCTAGGAAAGGAACAGATACCAAAGGAATTCTACTTTGCGGTGGATAATGGAGGCACGGCTGAGGAAACATCAATAAATACTCATAGGAGTTGCCAACCTAGAAAAAGCGTGCGTCAGTGTCAAATGGTGCAAGATGTTCGATATTCTGAAAAAAATAGGGGTAAGCTATAGGGGGAAACGGGTAATAAAAGTGTGTACAAGAACTAAGATGGCAGAATGAGTCTGGAAGACCAAGAACGAAATGCTCGGATTGAAATGAGTGTAAGACAGGGAATGCAGTCTTTCTTTCCCGCCGTTTAATCTATGCATCGAAGAAGCGATGCTTTAAATAAAAGAAATGTGCAAGAGTTGGATTAAAATTCATGCTGAAAGGATATCAATGATAAGATTCGCCGATGACTTTGCTATCCTCAGAGAACGTTAGGAAGAATCACAGAATGAGCTGAGTGGAATTAACAGTGTAATGAGTGCGAAATACCGATTAAATAAATCGAAGAAATATGAATGTAATGAGAGGTAGTAGGAATATGAACTTGAAAAGGGGTCATGGGACGTCCGCTCCGGACATGTGCAACGAACATTAACGAAAAAAAAATGAGATAAAAAAAGAAGTACCGTCTCTGATTAGTAATCAGCACGTCGTCGATTCCGGGTTTGAATCCCGCCACCGCTTAAATTTTGGATAAAAATTATCAGCAGTTGCGCCCGAAGACTTCCGGCATAAGAAGTCTCCTCTCACTCAGCCAACGGTCTTACCCAAGTTGGCGGACGTAGGGAGAACATAAGGAGACTGGTACTGGCGAGAAGGGCATTACTTGCCAAAAGAAATATACTATTATAAAATATAGACTTTAACTTGAGAAAGAAATTTCTGGTAATGTACATTTGGAGCACAGTATTGTACGGTAGTGAAACATGGACTGTGCGAAAACCGGAACAGAAGATACTCGAGGTATTTCAGATATGATGCTACAAAAGAATGTTAAAAAATAGGTGGACTGGTAGGGTAAGGAATGAGGAGGTTCTCTGCGAAAGAGAGGAATATATAGAAAACACTGCCAAGAAGAAGTGACACGATGGTAGAACATATGGGAATAACTTACATGGTAATAGAGGGAGAGGTGTAGAGTAAAAATTGTAGACGATGGCAGAGAGACTGGAATTCATTGAGCAAATAAGTGAGTAAGCTGATTGAAAATTGCGTAAGCACTGTATTCATTGCTTTGATTTGTATCACGTAGCTCATATCGACCACTGAAAGCATTTTCGCAATTACGGTAAAGTTCAAAAGTCAAAGAGTAAATATCTTTTTCAAAGTGTAAATATATTTCTCTAATTCACGTAATGTTTTTCAAATAAATAAGTATCTCGTATTACACGCTGTGTAAAGTAACTTGTGTTCTTCCTTATTGTTCAAGCTGTCTTGTCACCAAATTTTATCTAAAGCTGTTCAGCTGCTCTACAATAATGAATTTAAACGACACGCATGATGCGGCAGCTTTTCACGCATCTTGGTGTTTTTGATGTCACTTATCCTGACCTATTATGTTGTACAATGATAGAACTTTGCCGGTACATTTATTGGTATGTGTGAGCACTGTCTGCAAAATGTGTCTGAATACAGTTAGTTGTAAAGAAGTAATAAATTAATAAGTCATGCCTGAAGCGGAAATGAACAGCGAAGACGTAGTAGGGAATAAACTTTTCCCTTTCCTCATTTTGTGGGGGATGTTAGAGAGAAAAACTTTCGGAAAGGTTTTGAAATTGTATTTTAAGTTTGCAAGTTTGCAAGTAATTAAGTGCTCTCGCTCTCAAATACTGGATGAAAAAATGAGGGTATATGCGGGCCGTCGCAACACTACTTTTTCACCTCCACCCTCACCCCTTCAACAGGTAGGTGGTTCTTACGCTCACAGCGAGTCCTTCCAGACAGTAAATGACCTGTGTACCAAGTTTGTTTGAAATCGGTCGAGTGGTTTCGGAGGAAACGTGGAACATATATGTGGGGGTATCTTTCTTCCGTGATTCGATTTTTATGAAATAAAGCCTGTACGGTGCCAAATATTAAAGTAATCTGCGATAAGGCCATGAAAATTCGTCTACTAGTTTGGTAGATTAGCGTGTTCAGAGACAGATACACACAATGATTTTGCTTATCTATTACTAGGAAAGATATAGATTGCCGTTTGTAAAAACCTTGTTAATGGTAAGAAATGTAGCGACTGCACTCAGAGGATACTGAAGTAAATAAAACAAATACAGCAGTCATTTGTTATATGAGTAACGTGGTCCTCCTGCTGACGAGATAGTATTTCCGAAACGTAACGAGACGACACCCTTACAAGGTACACGATTGTTTTTTACTGAATTTATGGCGAGTACGTCTTATTCGACGAAGATTGTCAAATTGCAGTAATTACTTAAAACAGTGAAACACTGCGTTTTACGTATTCCCGCATGCTATATTCGCATATGAAATTCCAGAAACAACGTTGCAATATTTTCCGGGAATCGCGGGCCTTTTTAATGCTAATGAAGCTGTTTACGTGACACAAACTGCGTGCCTCGCATGAATATTCATTTCTAGTTTTATCTTGGAACGTATACATTTTCACCAGAACGTAAACAGACGATATGCAGTTTTCATGTATTTTTTCCTGTCTGAGCGAGGGCCAGCAGACACCTTTGTGCGGAAGAGGCGCTGGATGCAGGTATCTCTCTGTGAGGCGAGGATGAAAATTTATTACTGTATAAAAGCATGGTAATTTGTCTTCACGTCCAACTGACACTCTTCGCGATATAAATAGTAACAGTAAAACTAATACTTATTTCTATTGTTAACCAACCATAAGAAGCAAAGAAGAAGGTACACATTCTTCTCGGGGAAAGTAGGAAAATTAACTAAACTATTTGTACATTCATATCACGAATATCTGTCCCTCACAATGGCAGAAAATATGAATTTTGAATTACCTCGTAGTAAACCATCTGCTGACAAATAGTAAGTATTCAGAAAATATCCCTCTGCTAAGACACAGGTAACTCCTTATTTTCTTGAAGTAATGCTTGATATAGACAGGAGATCATTCCATATTTCTGGATTTTTAGAAGACTATTGACACCTTTTCTCACAAGATACTTCTGAGAAAACAGCGCACCTATGGAATATCGTTTCAGTTGTGTGACTGCATTAGTGATTTCCTCTCAGAAGGCTCACAATACGTAGTAATCGACCGTAAATCATCGATTGAAACAGATGTGATATCCGACGTTACCCAAGGAAGTATTATAGGTCCTCTGCTGTTCCTAATCTACATAAACGATGTAGGAGGTAATCTGAGTAGCTCTCTTAGATTGTTTGCAGATGATACTGTCATTTACCTTCTAGTAAAGTCATCAGAAGATCAAAACCTATTGCAGAACGGTTTAGACAAGATACCTGTATGATGCGAAAATTGGCAATTGACACTAAATAATGAAAGTTTGATGTCATCTGCATGAGTATCAAAAGGAGTCCACTTAATCGGAAGTTTTCATATGTCCATCCTTTTGACTGAAAGTCTTGGGGACCACGGATGTTACAACTGTCAGAAAGTGAAACCCCTACAGCCGTCCTTATGACCTGATTTATCGTGTAGCTACCAGTTTCGGCGCTTCAATGCTTTATCTTCAGGCCTTAGTTGATGCTGAAGGAGATACTATGATCCACATAAACGCTGTATCTGTGGCCAACATAACTGGTTTACGCAGACTATCTGTAAACTGTGTGGTGAGCACACCAACCACCAACTGCCAACCGGTATCACAGTTACAGTTAGTCTACGTAAACCAATTATGGTGGCCACCGATACAGCGTATATATCGATCGTAATAACCCTTAAGCATCAACTGAGGCCTGAAGATGACGGACTGAGGCGCCGAAACTGGTAGGTAAACAATAGATAAGATCATAAGGACGACTGTAGACGTTCAGTTTTCTTACCACTTAATTTCGGTTACACGATAAATCACACAAATCTAAAGGCTGTCAGTTTCCACTTAATATCTAAGGATAACAACTGCGAACAAATTAAACTGGAACTCTCAACAGATAATGTTGTGGGGAAGGCAAACCAAAGACTGCCTTTCGTTGGCAGAACACCTATAAGATGCACCAAGTCCACTAAAGTGATAGTCTATACTGCGTTTGTCTCTCCACTGAAAGAGTGTTGTGTGATATGGGATCCTTTCCAGATAGAATTTACGGAGGGCATAGAAAAAGTTCAAACAAGGGTAGCTCGTTTTCTACTTTCGCAGAGTGCCACAGATATGGCAGGAGCATTGCGGCGGTAAAGGCGTTTTTCCGTGCAGCGAGGTCTTTTTACGAAATTTCAGTCTTCAACTTTCTCTTCCGAATTCGAAAATATTTTGTTGGAGCCAACATAGGGAGAAATAATCATCATCAGAATAAGAAAAATCATAACTCGCACGGAAAGATTTAAGTGTTCGTTTCTCCAGCACGCTATTTGAGAATGAAACAGTAGAGAAATACACTGAGATGACAAAGGTCCTGGGGTACAGATATGCACACATACAAATGGCGGTAACATCGGGTATGCAAGGTATAAAAGGGCAGTGCATTGGCGGATTCGTCATTTATATTTGGGTGATTCAGCTGGAAGCTATCAGACGTGATTATTGCTGCACGACGAGATTTGACAGACTTTGAACACGCAATGGTAGTTATAACTAGAGCATGGTACATTACATTTCAGAAATCATTAGGTAATTCAATATTCCGAGATACAGTGCCAAGAGTGCCGAGAATAGCAAATATCAAGCGTTATCTCTCACCATGGCGAATGCAGGGGGCCGTCAACCTTCACTTAACGACCAAGAGCAGCGGCAGTTTGGTAGAATTGTCAGTGCCAACAGACAAGCAACACCTACTGAAAAAAATCGCAGAAATCATTGTGGAATGTACGATGAAAGTATTCGTTTGAACAGTGCACCGAAATGTAGCGTTAATGGGATATAGCAGCAGACGACCGACGCGAGTGCCTTTGATATGTAGTAGCAACTTCTGCCACCGAATGTATCAGGATGACCGACTTTAGCGGGAAGAGGTACAAGGTACTGTATTAAGACTCATCCGAGCTTTCCAAGTGATTTATTGTTTCCAACTACAGTGCCGTGTTCCCCTCAGTCACTGGGTCCCACAACACTGAGGACACCACCTCGGTGTCTGCGAAACAGCTTGGCGTGGAATGGCTGCCTCAGCGACCCGTGCACGCACTGTGTGTTGGCCTTGTATGCCAGAGGAGTTGCGGCATCCTCAGGATGCCGGAAGTTGATTCAGCGGTCTGCGACCCTGCCGACTCAGCGCGACTCGGTGTGAGCCGCAGGCGGCCAGCTGCGTACTCCTTGCTGGAATGGCTGAGATCGCGGCGTCAACAAGCCCCGCGATCTGGCGTCTGAATCTGTGGTCCTCGCCTCTGGATGGCTCCGGCGTGTGTTGGAAGCCAGGATTACCACCCTTGGTAGTGAGCTGTGGAGTGGCCCACTGCTGGTTGGCAACAGACCCTACGTCTGCCTCAGAGGGCCGAACCAGCGACCTGCTATGGACTAGAATGCTGGTGCCCCATCCGCTGATGCATGTAACTGGTGGTGTGACACGCCCCCCCCCCCCCCCCCCGTCCAGGAGAGCTGCCACACTTGAATGACTCTCGTTAGAAACCCGCACCTATTTATACGCGGCTGTGCGCTTCTGTTTTGCCATACGTGCTGCTTCACGTCACATACTCGTAACTCACTAGGTTGACCAGTGGGCTCCTTCTGCCAGTGATTTGTGACATGCAAAACCGCTACGTATACTCTTTCAGTAATTTGATGGCCTTGAGGCCTCTATTCTACTTCGCAACTGTTGATACGCGTAACTCACTGCAATCCGGCCTGTACCTGGCTGTAACTTGTGCTCAGAATATTGCACAAAACTAACTTTTCATATCCTAAACGTGGTGTCGCTACATTATTCCCCTTCTTGGAAAGACCTGGCCCCAGCGTCGACCCTTATCTTGATCTTAACTTGTTTGGGTCGGCACCTATGGCATATTTCCTTACTATTACAAAACTTAAATGTGGTCTAGTGCCGCTTAAAACCATGACACGAAACAATACGTAAAAATTCCTTACTGGACGACCGCTACTCTATCAACCCTTACCTACTCGTCTCACGCACTCGGTATCCAATCTACTGGGACTTGGACCACTCTTGGTTCCCTCTTGGAATTAGCTCTCCGTCTGATCAGAAAGGAAACAACACATAATAAAGTTAAGGCTGCGATGACACTTGGCACAGACGTACTCAAAATGATCGTTATTTGCTGTTGCCTTTCCCTATACTGACAGACATGTTGCACCAGCTGTTCGGCTGATATGCATCCCTCTTGTTCTAAAATGAACTGGCTTACGGATCTCAACAGACCTGGCTCCAGAGTTTGATTTAACAAGGTTAGATCCTGCCTTGGCAAAACCTCTTAAGTGACTTCTGGCCAGTACAGCTGTGGCTGCGTAACATTCAATTGCATGACTCATGAAATTGACGCTGGCAAGTGGGTCCTATTGTGTTACACTTAGTTCCATTGATAGATTTTTTATGCACAACGACAATGCCCACTCCCCAGAAACTATTACTATGCTCTACAATACCGTCCGCAAGCTGCTGATCAATGAAATCCTCCACAATCGGCTGCAAATACCTCGGTATCCTGTATGGTTTATGGTAAACAGGTGCATAATTCCCTGTTGGTATCCTAAACGGTGGTGCCGCTACAGCTAATTGCGCTACGTCTCCTGCAGCGCCTCTTTTGGGCTCACGCCCATATCGGTTGGGCCGTGGACGACTGGACAACAGTGATCTGGTCAGGTGAGTCCCGATTTTAGTTGGTAAGGGGTAACGATAGGCTTCGAGTGAGGCGCAGACCTCACGAAGCTGTGGACCCTAGTTTTCAAAAAGACACTTTGCAAGGCTGGTAGTGGCGCTATAATTTTGTGGGTTGAAGGATGAGCCCTCTAAGGCAGTTAATTGTGAATTGCAGAATAGTTATATAGGTGTAGAAGCCTAAGTGATAATGGAAAGTCTAGTCTCCATTTATTTGTGAATCTGTTTTTGAAAAAGACTTAATTAGTGGGTGCTGAAATGAAATAGAAGAGTCCATCGCACAATGCAGGCTTTCACGGCCGGTAATTTGCGTTTTCTACTGATATTTGTTTTCTGGTCATTAAGCAGTGACCCAAGGGATATTTCTCTGCCTACCTCTTCAGCTTCCCACTCTGGAGACATCATAAGAGACAATAACAACTCAGAAATCAGTTGCAATCTCTAGCAATCTCAGCACGCTAAACGTATGCTCGCTACCTGACGTCGTCAGACTGCTGTCTAGGGACGCGGAATGGCACCGCCTTGTTTTATGGAGATTTCTTTCGTACTGAGGCCAACAGCTTGTATAGTTTTAGTCCTACTCCTTCTCTGTTAAGGCAGTTTTTGTGTTTTTGAACTCATATGACCTCTCACTCTACATAGTAGCATAGTTATGGCTAGATCTTGTTATACGACGGTATCAGAGAAACGAAATTGTTGGTTGTCTTGCCCCTGTGCATGTTCTGCTACTACTGACTTATCCTTATTGCCAAGATGACAGTTATTGCTCTTGTGTTCCTTAAAGCTGGTGCTGATACTTTTTTCGTAGTTCCTATGTACACTTCGCCAAATGTACAAGGGACTTAATATATTCCTGCTGCGACATGCCGGAGGCATAAGTCTTTTGCTGTAGTCAAATATTCGCGCACATTTCTTGTTGGTTTAAGCACTGTGTCAATACTACGTGTACTCTGCTAATGCTATCTGTGACCCGACAGATGCCTTCACAGAATTTCTAGTCACCATCCCAAGGATAAAACAGGAGTTACCAAATTTTGGTGAACCGGATTAAAAGAATCTGCGAGCCACAACACTTAGAGGACGAGCTAGATCATTTAAGAATTGCCATCAATAGAAGCAGCGACCCTGATAAAGAGACAAGTAAGGCACTAAACCCTGAGTGATCCGGAGCTTCTAATGATAAAGAAGCAAGTAAAGGGAATGTTCTCTCCTTTCATTCGCATTATCGGTCACAGATTTTATCAGCAGGGTACACATAAGACACTATATTGACACCTTGTTTAAAACAACAAGAAAATGAAAAACTTCCGCGGAACAGGTCTCGGAAGGACCAAGAATATTGACCGACCGCCGCGTCATCCTCAAACAATGGGTGTCCCTCGATGCGGATATGGAGGGACATGTTGTCAGCACACCGCTCTCCCGGCTGTTGTCAGTTTTCGTGACCAGAATCACTACTTCTCAGTCAAGTAGCTCCTAAGTTGGGCTGAGTGCATCCCGCTTGCCAACAGCGCTCGGCAGTCTCGACTGTCACACATCCAAGTGCTAGCCAAGCCGACAGTGCTTAAATACGGTGATCTGATAGGAACCGGTGTTACCTATGCGCCGGCCGTTGTGGCCGAGCGGTTCTAGGCACTTCAGTCAGGAACCGCGAGACCGTTACGGTCGCAGGTTCGAATCCTGCCTCGGGCATGGATGTGTGTGATGTCCTTAGGTTAGTTAGGTTTAAGTAGTTCTAAGTTCTAGGGGAATGATGACCTCAGATGTTAAGTCCCACAGTGCTCAGAGCCATTTGAACCATTTTTGCTACCTATGCGGCAAGGCCGAAACCAACAAGAAAGATTTGCGAATATTTGAACACTGCAGATGATCTACGTCTGCCGCTTGCCACGGAAGCAATATATAAAATATGAAATCCCTCGTACATGGTTTGAGGAACGAGAACAATTGTCGTCCGGGCAACATGGGTAATCCGGCTATAGCCGAATATGCACTTGGACCAGGGAATCGCCACATTCATTCCTCTGATACCAAGGTTTTCTCAAGATCTAATCATTACTGCGATAGCAGAGGTCATAGAAATTCTAAAACACAAAAACAACTTTAAGAAAAAAGAAAAAGGACTGAACTGTACCTGGATGATAGTGTAATTAGGAACCGATGATGTTTCTTGGCCGATACTTAAATCTAGAGAGCGATTTTTGTTTCAGCTGAAGGGACGCGCACCAGAGTCCTTCTGGCATTTTCTACAGTAATTGTTGTTGTTAGCCATTAGATATTGTTTTTCCAGCCGCTGTGAATATGACAAGTTCTACGTATTTAATTTCTGATAATATATTAAAGCTATCCAGAGGATACTGTCAATTATTCATACACAGAGCAAAATTCTAGATTTTTTTAAAAAACCAGTTAATAATGTGTGGACATACTAGCTATACTGAGTCAGTCGTGCCAAGTCTTGCACTTTAAAACCGAATATATTCTACTATGGAATACGTGATATTTGCAATTGAACTGGTTTTCTATAATGTCATGAGAAGTTTCCGAGTTTTGAAAATGGAAACTTTCTTCTCCTGCCAATAACTTTCGTATCAAAACGTTTTCAACTTTAACTGGTTATTGATAATACTCCTCTTTAATTTGATTTTACTTCATAATGTAACAAACAAGCTATTTAACCGAGTACTGCAAAGATTTTCTCGACTGCAACATTTTATGAATGATTTCTTGAAGCCCCCAGCTGCCATTTCATTTATTTCCTGTACGATTGTAAACTTTCGGCCTTAGGCCATTTTCAAGTACCTTATGGATGATTTTTTGGTAACAGATTATGTCATATACGTCGTTGCTCCTACGACGTCATATTATGCTCATAAATTGTTTCGAAGTGTTCACGCTCAAAAGTAACGTGCTCCTAAAATAGCGTGAATATCTCGAACTAATTTATAAGCATATCATGATGTCATAGGAGCAACGACGTATATGACATAATCTGTTACCAAAAATTCATCCATAAAATACTTGAAAATGACCTAAGGCCGAAATTGTATAGTCGTACAGGAAATAAAGGAAATGGCAGCTGAAGGTTTCAAGAAATCATTCAAAAAATACATCATAGCTGCGGAACCTATCTCATTGAAAATTATGCAACATTTTAAATTTGTTTCTAGGTGCATGACCACAATGTACCTTGGAACAGATTTTCACATTTGGAAAAGTATTACTTTTCTGGAGTAAGTTCTGTACCTTAAGAAAAGGACTGCAGCATACAGATAGTCAATGCTATCATTTCAAAATGGGATAATAAAATATATTAAACCTCTGTTACATATTGTTATTTATAATATGGATGTTACTGAGAATTATTCAGATATATTCCGCAAAAAGCGAAGTCTGTCACAGTATACCGTGGTTCTCAGGCTGATATTACATGCATAATTGATGAATGTGTCTATTTTTAAAACCTTTTACGTGATATGTAACATGAATGAAAAGGTTGTACGCCCGAAAAGAACACATAAATTTAAAAAAAAATGAATAAATAATTGCTGATACGAGAAGAAAAATACAGCAGAGATGCAGCAGATAGTTGCTTAAAAGTGAGACTTGTGGGGTTAAATTATGGAATGAATAAATAAAACAAGCAGTTATATGCAAAATAAAAACAACATACACTGGGGACTGTCGAGTTCTACGTTGCTATACCTGATTACTACCGATTACATGGGAAGGAGAAAAGCAATCATCAAAAAATTCTTATATCCTAGGATGTAACGGCAATAAAACGCGGAGAGAGATTACAATTAACTTAACGGAGCTTCTTCTCAGGGAGTAAAAGCTGTTGATGAGTAATATTTGAATGGCGAACATCCTGACGTGTCTTAACTGCTACGGTTTTGGTTTCCTATACAGAATGTAAAGGATTCCCCTCCACGCCACTGTTCTTCACTTATTGCAAATAATACATGTTCCTTTCAATTAAAATATTGATTTGTAACAATTTATTAGTCATGTTCTTACTGAAAAAAGAAACGAAGGGATAATGTATAGAAATGGAAATCGCGAAGTCACGCCAAGATAAATATTTGAACTGCGATATCAAATATTATGATCATTACGAGAAGACCGAACCGCCGTTCTTCACAGCTTACTTTAAATTTCACTTCGTAATAAAGAAAACACTTGTATCAGAATTAGCACAAAAAAGAACTTACTGTTCACTGCTGTCATCTGCCATTACGCAAATGTCTCCGCCATTTATAATGCGTGAAAAGATAAACGTTAGCTCTAGATCCCTGTCTTCTGATTTCGAAACGAGAGGTTTCAGTAAATGGACAGCACTCAACTTCTTTCTTCTGCCCATTGTATCACCGTCACCATGCCCTATGTCCAGGATGATGACTACCTCTCATTGACCTCTTCACGCCAATATTTGATATAAAGTATCCGACACACTCTCTTGTTCCACTGTCCTCACTTAAAAATGACGGTATATCGCGTAAGACTTTCAATATTATAGCGCCTTTTCAACGATTGTCTTTCATATTCCAACTAAATAAATTCTGTAAGCTTGTTTCTGACTTCCATTATTCTTCGTCTGTATTGTCTGCCTTTAGCATTCTCAGTACGAAGTTATTTCTTGCTACTGTTATATCTGCCACTGTCTATAATTCATGAGAAAAAGGAAAGTGGAAACAAAAAGAAATTTCACGGGTCTGAGAGTATTTTATTTTATTTCAGTGATTCCAAAGTAGAGTAAAATTTAGAAAGAACTGCGCAGTATGATCTCATTTATCCGTATAACTTTACATCCCCTATGGTCTCCACGCATGCACTCACCCTGTTAGGAAGTATGTCATCCTCTCCTGAGGCAAACTGACCCGTAACTGTTCTGAGCAGTCGTTGATATCCGGAACGGAATTGACGACCGAACTTTTCTCACGCATTTTCTATTGAGAAAAGATCTATGGGTCTTGCAGGCCGATGGAGTGCCTCATTATCACGTAGACGTTTCAATGAGACATGTCCCCTGTGTGGACGAGCAGTATCTTATGAAAAATGGCTCTACGATACTGTCGCACAAGAGGTAACAAATGACGATGCAGGATATCAGCGATATACCACTTTTGCAGCAGGGTTGTTTTGTAGTGATTCGGTTGATCTACTGGTATTAGCTCTGAATATGATTTTTGGACTTGCGCCGTCAAAGTTTCCTCGATCACTCCCATCGGTGGCCCGAAGTCGTACCCGAAGGCTCCAGCACCATGGCGTTAAGTGTGCTACCACTATGCCTCTCCAAAACACTGGAAGAATATGACCTCTCTTCAGGACGTCACCATAATCGCCGACGATAGTCATTCGGATAGTGTCGCGATTCATCGCTGAATACGAGGTGTGGCTAGAAAAAAACCGGACTAGTACTGGTGAAACAATAAAACGAATGCAATAAGGCTGAAAGTCGCGTGGCCTGTCACGTGACTCTCGCTCCGCCTACTGCTCGAGTTTCATCTGCCTCCTGCACTCAGTCTGCCCGTGGCGTCTGTTTTAAGTAGTTGACGTTTTGTCTGTGCGTCGGAAAATGTTGAGTGTTAACATCAAATTTTGTTTCAAACTAGGAAAATCTGCAAGTGAAACGTTTGTAATGTTACAACAAGTGTACGGCGATGATTGTTTATCACGAACACAAGTGTTTGACTGGTTTAAACGATTTAAAGATGGCCGCGAAGACACCAGTGATGACACTCGCACTGGCAGACCATTGTCAGCAAAAACTGATGCAAACATTGAAAAAATCTGTAAACTTGTTCGACAAGATCGCCGTTTAACAATCAGAGCAGTGTCTGAGTTAACAGGAGTTGACAAGGAAAGTGTTAGGCAGATTCTTCATGAAAGTTTCAACATGCACAAAGTGTGTTCAAAAATGGTTCCAAAGTGTCTCACAATTGAACAGAAGGAACGCCGAAGAATGATTTGTTCTGACATCCTGGAGAACATTGAAAGTGATCCCACCTTCTTACAAAATGTTATTACTTGCGATGAATCGTGGTTTTTTACTTACGATCCCGAAACTAAACGCCAATCGATGCATTGGAAAACTCCTGGTTCTCCACGACAAAAAAAGCACGAATGTCAAAATCGAAATTCAAGGCAATGATGATTGTTTTTTTTTTTTTTTGTTTTTTTTGACATCAAAGGGATTGTGCACATTGATTGGGTACCAGAGGGACAAACAGTGAATCAGCATTACTGCATTAGCGTCCTGGCTACCCTACGTGAGCGAGTACGGAGAAAACGGAACGATTTGTGGAGAAAAAAGTCATGGATCCTTCACCAAGATAATGCCCCAGCTCACAGTGCGTTGTCAGTGAAGACGTTTTTGGCAAAACACAACATTCCCATCTTAGATCGTCAACCCTACTCACCTGATTTGGCCCCCTGTGACTTTTTTCTTTTCCCTAAAGTCAAGTCAGCTTTGAAAGGAACTAGATTTGAGAGTGTTGAAGCAGTAAAAGAAAAAGCGACGGAAGTAATGTATGGACTTACCGAAAATGATCTGCAGCATTGCTATGAACAGTGGAAAATTCGTATGGAGCGGTGTAGAGACCGAGGAGGAGAGTACATTGAAGGAGATAACATGAAATTGTAAATAATTGTAAATAAATGTTTTTTCCAGCATCAGTCCGGTTTTTTTTTTTTTCTAGCCGCACCTCGTACAATGTGACGCTATTCATCAGTAGTCCATGGCACCGCTCCAAACGCAAGTATTTCCTTTGTGGTGTTGAGAAAAGTCCACTAGCCCGGCTCCTACTAGTCTCGCACCACAGAATGGTAGACGGACTCGTTGTCGGCATGCCGGCGCAGATGTGACGGCAATGCGATGTATCTGGGCCACAGGACGGCGGTCCTCCCACGTGGCGATCGGACGTGGTTCACTCGAACCTTTACGATGCGCATACCTGCTCTCACGCTCCCGTGCAGTCGAATATCGGGCCACTGTCACGTCTACGCAAAAAATTACCTATTGCACGATTCGACCACCCCACAACATCGAGACCCAGAATGAGGATCCTTTCAAACTCGTCGGTACTAGTTTCCCTGACACGAGTGCGCAGTATTTCCGTGTGTTTCACAGTGATAACTCAACATTTGGCGCTGTTCACACTCCTTTTGTGCCATACTAAGCCTGATAACAACAAAAAACACAAAAAACACTAACGCACTCTGTTGGTCCTTAAACCTGTCTTAGAGGTCTGCGACTCCAATCAGTTGCATGACCACTGATGGTGTGTATGGATACGATGTTACATTGACGTCTGAATACGTCATATGGCTGCTTCACATTTTTTATCGGGCAGTGTGTATGGCATCTAATCTGTAAAGATTGCTAAGTTTATCTCAGAGCATCTCTTAACCAAACAACATTTAGAATTCAATTTTTTCCACAGTTGCAATTCGACTTTACCTTTTACTGCAACTGTCTACTCATACTGCGTGTTCCCATCTGTTGTACATCATTTTATGTTACATCAGTTATATTTCATGAAATAAGATATATTTCATGAATCCAGTGGGCAGCAGACTGGGAAAATCCGATACATGTCTATAATATGATCAAACTTTATAGTATTACATTGACAATATTTATTATCTTGTAATGCATACATTTTTAACGTTCCGTGGCGATGTATCTGATTAACTGAGTAGAAAAAAAGTCGTTAAGGCTTCTTCTGCTATTCATGGTATTGTAATGAAACGAATGATTCTGTATAAGAAGCTTGATGAGTATGTGTGTAGAGTTTAACCACAATCAAACATTAAACCACAATCAAGCACTGTTCACATAAACACTGCAAAAGCCTTCAACAACTTTTACATTCAGTGACTATTGCAAGCAAATTGTAGGTTCAATATGTTTGTAGGTAGGCATATGTATAGTCTGACATGCACACCATTATTCTTAACGAGAGAGGCGCTCAACAGTCGTACTACCTTTGCGAGCAAACGTCTTTGCGCACAGGTTATAAGTGTCGAGAGTGCCTGCTGCTAACGGAGTGATGCAGCATCTAGTTATCTAATTTTTTAGCTATGCACTATCACAGTACAAACTGATTAAGTTAGCTAATCTCGGCTCGGCTCGTACAAGAAGGGTACCAACTCTGCCCACAATCGACTGGTAACAACAGATTGCGTAACGGTACCATGAATCTGACTTTCTGGAGGATAGTAAAAGCTTTCCATTTAGCTCGTTAAAAAAGTTACCATTGAAGAACAAATCTTCATTCGTGGCCAATCTTGTTGCCTACAGAATCTTTAATGCGAGTCAGTGTTCCAGATGTCTCTTCATTTTCACTTCACAACGCTTAGTAACACGATACCGAAATAGCATTATTTGCAATTGCCAGTAATTACCGGTAATAATTATCACTCCTAGTATAACACATTTTATACGCAGCAAATCGTAATGATATGTAAACATTTCTTTCCCAGTAGCCTTCAGACACTGGTTTCTCCACAAAATATAAGTTAAAACAAACTGAAATCACCTCTTACACACTCACGAAATCTGTAATTATGGGTCATATGTTCTCGCAACTGACAAATAATAACTGAGCGAATTAGAAAAGAACTGTTATTGGAAGCGCACTGGAATTCTATGTAGAGGGAGAGAGACAAGCTTTCAGCGAGTGGAGCGGGCAAAACAGGTGGTCTGGCAACTGTTTCTGACATTTCACATAGTTACATAATTGGGTCGAGAGAAATTACGAGTTCCTCCGGAATAAGTATTTCAAGCAATGTTCGCATTTTCCGTACAGACAGCTTCCATCCGTACCATATGCCACTACACCAGCAGATTAACCAGCTGGACTGTACAAAAAATACAGAACTCTGTGCCGCAGTTCTGAGACTACAATTTTTTTTCAAACTAGTTGTTCCTTGCCACGCACTGCTGTGACTCAGGCTCGTTAAATGGAAAAGAGAAAAAATGCGAAGCACACGTTTCAAGTGTTTATGGGAACTGGATAAACATCCTAACTCCTTTTCCCCCCTGTCTCTGTCCACATCCTCCTCGCCATCTCTTTGTCCATCACCTTCTTCTTCCTCTTTCTCAGTCCATCACCTCTTCAACCCTCTATCTGTCCATTTTCTCCTTTCCCTTCTCTCTCCATCTCCTTCTGCGCCCTCTCTCATGCTATCATTTACTCCCCCTTTCTCTGTCTGTTCCCTCTTTCTCTCTCACTCTCTCTCTCTCTCTCTCTCTCTCTCTCTCTCTCTCTAGATCTCCTCCTGGCCCATCTCTCTCCCTCTCTGTCACCCCCTCCTCCCTTCTATGGCAATCTTCTCCTCCTTCATCTCCTCCCACACCTCTCTCCATCTCTTGTTCCGGACTCTCTCTGATCTTGAACTTTGTTAATTGTTACTCCAAATTCAGATTCTGTAGTAGTAGCAGTAGTACAGATTTAAGTGTCAGGAAGTCATTTCTGAAAGCATTTGTATGGAGTGTACTTATGTATGGATGTGAAACATGGACGATAAATAGTTTGGACAAGAAGAGAATAGATGGGTAGATCACATAACTAATGAGGAAGTATTGAATAGGATTGGGGAGAAGAGAGTTTGTGGCACAACTTGACTAGAAGAAGGGATCGGTTGGTAGGACATGTGTTGAGGCATCAAGGGATAACCAATTTAGTATTGGAGGGCAGCGTGGAGGGTAAAAATCGTAGAGGGAGACCAAGAGATGAATACACTAAGCAGATTCAGAAGGATGTAGGTTGCAGTAAGTACTGGGAGATGAAGAAGCTTGCACAGGATAGAGTAGCATGGAGAGCTGCAGCAAACCAGTCTCGGGACTGAAGACCACAACAACAACAGCAGTAGTAGCAGTAGTAGTAGAATTCTAATCATAAACCGATAAGCCATAAATACAGTTTCCCTGTTTAGTAACAACGTCGACTAGTGTATACTTAATTTATATTCAAACATCGCGTACATTAAAATATATACGTTCTCTGGATGTGTCCATACGTTTATTACAGTGACGTGTAAAAAATTGAAGGAAACAGGGTAAGAACCTTTCATAATTTATGGTAATAGCGGATGCTCTTTATATATATATATATACACTCCTGGAAATTGAAATAAGAACACCGTGAATTCATTGTCCCAGGAAGGGGAAACTTTATTGACACATTCCTGGGGTCAGATACATCACATGATCACACTGACAGAACCACAGGCACATAGACACAGGCAACAGAGCATGCACAATGTCGGCATTAGAACAGTGTATATCCACCTTTCGCAGCAATGCAGGCTGCTATTCTCCCATGGAGACGATCGTAGAGATGCTGGATGTAGTCCTGTGGAACGGCTTGCCATGCCATTTCCACCTGGCACCTCAGTTGGACCAGCGTTCGTGCTGGACGTGCAGACCGCGTGAGACCACGCTTCATCCAGTCCCAAACATGCTCAATGGGGGACAGATCCGGAGATCTTGCTGGCCAGGGTAGTTGACTTACACCTTCTAGAGCACGTTGGGTGGCACGGGATACATGCGGACGTGCATTGTCCTGTTGGAACAGCAAGTTCCCTTGCCGGTCTAGGAATGGTAGAACGATGGGCTCGATGACGGTTTGGATGTACCGTGCACTATTCAGTGTCCCCTCGACGATCACCAGTGGTGTACGGCCAGTGTAGGAGATCGCTCCCCACACCATGATGCCGAGTGTTGGCCCTGTGTGCCTCGGTCGTGTGCAGTCCTGATTGTGGCGCTCACCTGCACGGCGCCAAACACGCATACGACCATCATTGGCACCAAGGCAGAAGCGACTCTCATCGCTGAAGACGACACGTCTCCATTCGTCCCTCCATTCACGCCTGTCGCGACACCACTGGAGGCGGGCTGCACGATGTTGGGGCGTGAGCGGAAGACGGCCTAACGGTGTGCGGGACCGTAGCCCAGCTTCATGGAGACGGTTGCGAATGGTCCTCGCCGATACCCCAGGAGCAACAGTGTCCCTAATTTGCTGGGAAGTGGCGGTGCGGTCCCCTACGGCACTGCGTAGTATCCTACGGTCTTGGCGTGCATCCGTGCGTCGCTGCGGTCCGGTCCCAGGTCGACGGGCACGTGCACCTTCCGCCGACCACTGGCGACAACATCGATGTACTGTGGAGACCTCACGCCCCACGTGTTGAGCAATTCGGCGGTACGTCCACCCGGCCTCCCGCATGCCCACTATACGCCCTCGCTCAAAGTCCGTCAACCGCACATACGGTTCACGTCCACGCTGTCGCGGCATGCTACCGGTGTTATAGACTGCGATGGAGCTCCGTATGCCACGGCAAACTGGCTGACACTGACGGCGGCGGTGCACAAATGCTGCGCAGCTATCGCCATTCGACGGCCAACACCGCGGTTCCTGGTGTGTCCGCTGTGCCGTGCGTGTGATCATTGCTTGTACAGCCCTCTCGCACTGTCCGGAGCAAGTATGGTGGGTCTGACACACCGGTGTCAATGTGTTCTTTTTTCCATTTCCAGGAGTGTATATATGAAAGAACTTTGGGAAATTTAAGATTTCGAACAAACAAATTTGTGGTTTTTCATAACAACTTATTCGATTTATTACATAACAGTTGTTTATCATATTGCGCTCCAGTAGGTGTATAGAAATATCCTCCAATTCGAATGCAGCACTGTTTCAAAATTTCAAAGCAATCGGCAGAGAACGTATGGAGTTATACGATTTCGAACAAACGAACGTTTATACTTTTATTTATGTAGATGGATAATGACTTCTACCCATGAAAAAGCGTTACGGATCATGGAAAGAAGAATAAAAGCACCGTAAATTTTCGCTGAGATCCTGCACTGACTGCGGCAAGTGGAAAATCAGAAACAGTGCAGTGTGAACGTTTGGTGGTGAATTCTTTGTAACTGGTTCTTATTTCACTGAAGACAAGTAAGCGTAGTTTCTTACCGAAATGTTACCGGCTCTCTTAGAGAATATATCACCTGATAAGGTATCTGAATGTGATAGCGACAGGCTCGGTGTCCGGATCAGCATCCGCTTGGGGCTAGGAAAGCCTCATTTTGTGTTTTTCGAAAGAAAGACGTCACTTGGTCTCAGTGTTCGCCTGATTTGACACCACTAGACTTTGGAATTTTTTTGCAAGTGTTTATAAACACATCATTTTGTGTTTTCCTTTTGTTGCCGTTCCTGATACTTTTTTCAATGTAAGTGTGTATTTCTAAATTAAACTTCCGTAAATGCTTTGGTCTGAACAAAGTTATTATTTAAAAAACATTAATTCTCAAGTTTATAGTTCTCAACTCCCTTCTATTCGTGACATTCGCCTTTGTCTCAAAAGCAGGAACAGAACTGCTGCCGAATTTTGGTAAATTATCTTTCGCTTTTAGCTGGTGTGTCGATGCAGCTCATTTCGAATTAAACTATTATCGAGTAATCGTATTTATAACTACAAATTCTTAGCTGCATCAAGTTAGACTGCACCATCCGTCAGAAAAGACAGTTCCTTACGATAATACGAAGTTTTCCATAAGACAGGAATCGGTTTGATGTTCAAAACAGATAAATCCTATGTTAAGGAAGTAATTTTTTCGTAACTGATTATTGGATTTCTGAAATCTGGCTGTTTTGTCTGAGATTTACGACACTAGCAGGAGAAAATACTGCATTTTTTTTGGAAAAGAAACGTTAAAGTGACATCTTTGTAATAAATGGAGTTCTAACAAGACGCTAGGCTTTATTTAGTGAATGGCGGTTTTTTACAATTCGTCTGATTGAGAACAGAATTACAGCCGCACGTGCGCCGACTACAGCACCACGCCTAGACTCACTTAAATCTCGATAATCTGCCATTGTAGCAGCAGTAACCCATCTAAGAACTGCGTCAGGCATTTGTCGTCTTAAATAGGCGTTGCCGACGGCAGCGCCGTACTCTACTTGTTTAGATATCTCTGTATTTGAATATTCATGCCAATATCCGTTTCTTAGGCGCTTCAGTGTATTTAAGACACACAGCGAGGAAAGCTGTCACTGTTAGAGGTGTAATAAAACTCTGTTTGATTAGATGGCTGCATCAGCTCATCTGAGTCTCCCAGCTTACCGCTCGAGACGACTCTTTTTTTCCAGTATCAGTAGAGAATAAGATGCAGTGTGATTTATTTGATGCAGCTTGTTTCGAAGCGACATGATCCCATTATCAAGGGCTAAAAATTAATACCCCATTAGGCACAGTCAAAATTAGCCCTACATTACTAAACACTCGTAATATATGGAGGGGTCCAAAAAAATGTATCCACTGTTTAAAAGTCCGTAACTGGCAAACTAATTGACGGAGTTGTCTCATCTTTGGTAGTGTAATAGTTTGTAGTTCCGGCTATCGCCACACAAGAGTTGTATTGCGTTGTTTTGTTTTGTCAGATTGCAGTCGCCAGATAGTCAGTGGTTCTTAGTTGCACCTAGTTACTCGAGTAAACATGGCTGGCGCAAGCCTTACATTCGATGCAAGGAAGTCGGTTTTGAAGTGGTATTTTAAGTACGGAAACATTAATGAGGTTCAACGGCAATGGCGAAATGAGTATCAAACAGGGCCACCGACACGTTTAACGATTCGCCGCGTTCGAGACAAATTTGAAGCCGAAGGCTGTGTTAAAGATGTACACAAACAACGATCTGGACAACCTGTAACAGTATCAAGTCCAGCTAACTCCCGTCGTGTGTTACATTTCACTCGCTCACCACAGAAGTCTGTGAGACAATGTGTCCGTGACACTGGAGTGAGTCGCTCAAGTATTCGGCGAATCTTAAGACAGCAGAGTGGAAGTGCTACATCCCACGATTGCTACACGCAATGAACGAGGACAACCCAGGTCGTAGAATGAAGTACTGCGAGTGGTTACTAACATGGTGCGCAACGATGAAGAGTTTGCAGAGATGATTGTATGGTCTGATGAGGCACAGTTCAAACACAGTTCAAATCGCCACAATTGCATCTACTGGGCCGCCGAAAATCCGAACGTCCATGTAGACAAAGCCGTGGATTTGCCAGGAGTAAATGTGTGGTGTGGGTTGTCTTACCGTGTGGGTTGTCTTACAGCGGCTTGAATGGGCCAGTTACCGGTGAGTTGTACCTTCAGAAGCTTCAGACATCAATTTTACCTGCCATCCTTGCATAGAGACGGAGGAGTTTACTTTCAACAAGATGGCGCCCCAGCCCACTACCAAAATCGTGTTAAGGCGTGTCTCGACGAAAATCTACCAAGAAGATGGATAAGCCATAGAGGTGCTGTGGAGTATCCACCACGTTCCCCAGACCTAACTCCTCTGGACTTTTACCTGTGGGGAACACTAAAAGACGTCGTTTATCGACAAAAGCCACGCACAGTGGATGAACTTCGAGAATCCATCGTACATTCATGTGCAAATACCCAACTGAACACGTTGCTGTCAGTAGTTCGTGCTGCAGTTCGGCGGCATCGTGTGTGTGTGGATGTTAATGGTGACCATTTCAAACACCTACAGTGATATATTTAAGTTGGACTTTAAGCTACACTTTCACCAAAAATGAGACAACTCCGTCAATTAGTTTGCAAGTTATGGACTTTTAAATAGTAAAGACATTTTTTGGACCCCTCTGTATACGATTGCAGTTGCTATCTCTCATCTGTTCTCTCCACATTGGATGCAGGAGCACGCGTGATCTTGAGCACCTTCATGGGATACGTTGTTATTAACAATGGCTAGCTACGTGGATCGCTGATGCTGGTGCTCTTGTCGTAAATATTACGAATGTTAACACTGGTTCAAAAATGGTTCTGAGCACTATGGGACTTAACATCTGTGGTCATCAGTCCCCTAGAACTTAGAACTACTTAAACCTAACTAACCTAAGGACATCACACACATCCATGCCCGAGGCAGGATTCGAACCTGCGACCGTAGCAGTCTCGCGGTTGTTAACACTGGTGTTGCTGTTTTCTAATAGTTGGCATATTTGTTTTATTGCGTAGAATTCATCTTAGTGTGGCATGATTTTCGACTGTGCCTAATGGCATACTAATTTTAAGAACTTGGAACCATGTCCTCTCGAAACATGTTGTGTTAAATAAGTCACATATTTGGAGAAATGATTCGTTTTACTCTCCATTGATATCTTTCTTTCCAAGCGTCCTTACGTGGCTGGTTTGTAGGAAATGGTGTGGCAGCAGTAGAGGAGTTACACGCTGTCGGCACCACGACTGAGTGATGAGCTGTGACGTGTGTCCGGCAGGTTGCTGACGTTCTGCTACCTGGCGGCGTTCAACTGCTGGCTGCTGCTGTGCCCGGCCACGCTGAGCCACGACTGGCAGATGGGGTCGGTGCCTCTGGTGGCGCAGCCGGCGGACCCGCGCAACCTGGCCACGGCCGCCTGCCTGGGCTGCGGCGCCGCGCTGCTCTATCGCGGACTCGCCGACCTCGAGGTGACAGCTACGTCTAACCCTATCCTTGTGGCAGAGACACGGCCGTAACTGTTGTTGTTGTTGTGGTCTTCAGTCCTGAGACTGGTTTGATGCAGCTCTCCATGCTACTCTATCCTGTGCAAACTTCTTCATCTCCCAGTACCTACTGCAGCCTACATCCTTCTGAATCTGCTTAGTGTATTCATCTCTTGGTCTCCCTCTACGATTTTTACCCTACACGCTGCCCTCCGATACTAAACTGATGATCCCTCGATGTCTCAGAACATGTCCTACCAACCGATCCCTTCTTCTAGTCAAGTTGTGCCACAAGTTCCTCTTCTCCCCACTTCTATTCAGTACCCCCTCATTAGTTATGTGATCTACCCATCTAATCTTCAGCATTCTTCTGTAGCACCACATTTCGAAAGCTTCTATTCTCTTCTTCTCTAAGCTATTTATCGTCCACGTTTCACTTGCATACATGGCTACACTCCATACAAATACTTTCAGAAACGACTTCATGACATTTAAATCTATACTCGATGTTAACAAATTTTTCTTCTTCACAAACTCTTTCCTTGCCATTGCCAGTCTACATTTTATATCCTCTCCACTTCGACCATCATCAGTTCTTTTACTCCCCAAATAGCAAAACTCCTTTACTACTTTAAGTATCTCATTTCCTAATCTAATTCCCTCAGCATCACCCGACTTAATTCGATTACATTCCATTACCCTCGTTTTGTTTTTGTTGATGTTCATCTTATATCCTCCTTTCAAGACACTCTCCATTCCGTTCAACTGCTCTTCCAAGTCCTTTGCTGTCTCTGACAGAATTACAATGTCATCGGGAAACTCAAAGTTTTTATTTCTTCTCCTTGGATTTTAATACCTACTCCGAACTTATGATTTGCTTCCTTTATTGCTTGCTCAATATAAATATTGAATAACATCGGGGATAGGCTACAACCCTGTCTCACTCCCCTCCCAACCACTGCTTCCCTTTCATACCCCTCGACTCTTATAACGGCCGTAACACGAAAAAATCAAGTTGTCACCATAAAAGCTGGTCCTAAAAGCGCTGTTTGCTATCCATGAGTTTATCAATCAAGTGAACTACCATACCGACAAAGTACGCGAAATTTAGCCTCACTGTTAAAACAGTTGAAACGCTATGTTTATTGTGTCGCGAAGTATTTTGAAGCTGGCAGGCAAAGTATATTTAAATTTTCGAAGTCTGGTCCAGTAGCCAGGTAAAAGATAGCCTTGAAACTATTGTTTCACAAACGCATGTGTGAATGCTTATAGTTACTTTTCAACTCAGCTATAAGTTCTTTAAAACAAGTGAGACACAGCCCATGTTTAACAAATATAGCTAACAGAACGACAAACTACCAAATACTTTGAAAAATACGAAAAGTTTGACAATTTTTTGAACATCTGTGAGGTTCTTTAATCATTCTTTGTCTATCACCCTTAAACATTACACATTTTACCCAGCGACGAATGGGTTGGAGGACTTTGGTTGTAAAAGTCTGACTGTTCAGATCACGCTCCACCTCGAAAATCAGTTCTATAAAAACCTTCCATTCAATGATTTCTGCATCGGATGAAAGAGAAAGAAGTCACATCAACAGAACACGGGGAAGAGTGGGGGAGGGGGGAGGTCAAATTGGCCAGCCCAAAGAAGCAACATTGCTTCATTTCTTCTTTCGTATCGAAGGTGTAGTGTTCCACCAAGCACTTTTCCATGGTGATCAGGCGCCTAAAAGTATCTGGATTGGGCTCACACAACTGCAACATTTCTGCTGCTGCCTCCAAATGGTTCACATGGATCTGAGCAGTATGGGACTTAACATCCGAGGTCATTAGTCCCCTAGACTTAGAACTACTTAAACCTACCTAACCTAAGGACATCACACACATCCATGCGTGAGGCAGGATTCCAACTTGCGACCGTAGTAGCAGCGCGGTTACGGCTGAAGCGCCTAGAACCGCTCGACCACAACGGCCGGCTGTTGCTGCCTCCACCATGCGGTCTTTTTAAATAGGTGTGAACAACCGTGGTACCCAACAACTGGCGATCTTTGTCGTGTTCTGAACATCGTGCTAGATGTCTAAAACTAAACATTGACTCATTTTCATTCCTTCCACTATCACCTGGATTGTGATCGGCTGTGCTCTAGCATCAATGCGTGCACTTCTTTCTACATTGACTTGTTTGACTAGACTGGGAGAGTCAGTGCAAGCTAGCCACTGTGTCATTTATCGTCGCGCGGGATTAGCCGAGCGGTCTCAGGCGCTACAGTCATGGACTGTGTGACTAGTCCCGGCGCAGGTTCGAGTCCTCCCTCGGGCATAGATGTGTGTGTTTGTCCTTAGGATAATTTAGGTTAAGTAGTGTGTAAACTTAGGGACTGATGACCATAGCAGTTAAGTGGCATAAGATGTCACACACATTTGAACATTTTTTTGATGTCATGTATCGATGCCTTATTCCCTCAAATTGTCACCATTCAGCGTGGTGTCGTAGTGCTGTTACCCTGCAAACGCAGAAAACGAATTACGGCAAATTCTCGCCTTATCAAATGGCTGCGTCATTCAGTATTGCCTCCTCTAAAAACGTGATTCGGTGCGGTGGCGAGAGGACTTCAACGGTTACCTTGATTGTAGACACCTGTCTTCAAATAAATTAACATTAATTTGCATCATTTTTTTTCGAAGTGATAATTAAAAACGTGTCCTCTCCTCGCATACTACTGCCATGTCTCTGATTCTCTCCGATGAATATGTTAATTGAGACAATAAATAGTATAATGCACTTTATTTTCATCTGTCGTGCGTCAATGACCTCGTTTGCAGTTGGCGACGGCTTCTCTGCAGACGAGGGACGTTACAAACGATTCATGACCTACAAATAAAGTACATAATTTAAGAATTTAAATGTATTATTTTTCCTTCCTTTTGACTGACAACGGGCAAGATGACAGTTCAATTCCAAATGAAACAAATGGTTGGAAGAGCGTCGCATATTGCATTAGGAAGTCTTCTTTATTCATTGACGGTAACTACACTGCGTCGCCGCTTTCAAATGTGAAATATTCCTACACCTGTAAACCAGGTTCTGGATATCCACGTTGTACATACCTACGTCAACAAGCACGCATTGTTCGAGCAGCGGTGCTATGTCATCGAGGACCATTGGGGATCGTATGCTTGCAGCAGCATAAAGATCACGTGTGCCTCCACCAAGACACAGCCAAGCACGGCTACTCTAGTGTCGTGCATGACTTCACTGGAGGGTGGAGCGGCGCTCTGTTGTCTTTAGTGATTTGAGTCGCTTCTGTGTGTATGCGACTGATGGACGCACACGTGTACAACACAGAGCTGGTGAGCTGCCTGCTCCAGAATACATTCGGCTACGACATGCAGGTCCTATGCCAGGCTTCAAGACCGAGCGACGTGGCGCAGTGGTTAGCACACTGGACTCGCATTCGGGACGACGAAGGTTCAGTCTCTCGTCCACCCATCCTGATTTAGGTTTTCCGTGATTTCCCTAAATCCTTCCAGGCAAATACCGGGATGGTTCCTTTGAAAGGGCAAGGCCGACTTCCATCCCCGTTCTTCCGTATTCCGATGAGACCGATGACCTCGCTGTTTGGTCTCTTCCTCCAAACTATCTAATCAAACCAATCCAGGCTTCAAGAGGTGAGGACAATCAATTACAAACTAGCCGTCGTATTTCGCGTTTCTGTAGAGTAAAGTAACCAGTACCAGCTACAATGCACAGACTGTTAACACCGTTCCACTGCGGTTTCCTCGACAACAGGGTAGTGTCCCGTTTCAGCTGGGGAATGCACGTTGACATACGGCTGCTGCGACGCAATTTTCTATTCGTCAAGATCACCATATCTCTCATCAATTGAACAGGTAAGGAACATGATGAAGCGGGAACTGACTCATTGTCCAGGTCCTGAAAGGGTCATTGACTGGTGCAAAAGGAGCAATATTCTTGAGCCGGTCTACATCTACATCTACATCTACATTTATATTCCAGAAGCCACCGAACGGTGTGTGGCGGAGGGCACTTTACATGCCACTGTCATTACCTCCCTTTCCTGTTCCAGTCGCTTATGGTTTGCGGGAAGAACGACTGCCCGAAAGCCTCCGTGCGCACTCGAATCTCCCTAATTTTACATTCGTTGTCTCCTCGAGAGGTATAAGTAGGGGGAAGCAATATATTCGATACCTCATCCAGAAACGCACCCTCTCGAAACCTGTACAGCAAGCTACACCGCGATGCAGAGCGCCTCTCTTGCAGAGTCTGCCACTTGAGTTTGCTAGCCATCTCTGTAACGCTATCACGCTAACCAAATAACCCTGTGACCAAACGCGCCGCTCTTCTTTGGATCTTTTCTATCTCCTCTGTCAACCCAACCTGGTACGGATCCCACACTGATGAGCAATACTCAAGTATAGGTCGAACGAGTGTTTTGTAAGCCACCTCCTTTGTTGATGGACTACATTTTCTAAGGACTCTCCCAGTGAATCTCAACCTGGCACCCACCTTACCAACAATTAATTTTATATGATCATTCCACTTCAAATCGTCCCGTACGCATACTCCCAGATATTTTACAGAAGTAACTGCTACCAGTGTTAGTTCCACTATCATATAATCATACAGTAAAGGATCCTTCTTTGAATGTATTCGCATTACATTTCATTTGTCTATGTTAAGGGTCGTTTGCCACTCCCTACAACAAGTGCCTATCCGCTGCAGATCTTCCTGCATTTCGCTGCAATTTTGTAATGCTGCAACCTCTCTGTATACTACAGCATCATCCACGAAATGCCGCATGGAACCTCCTACACTATCTACGAGGTCATTTATATACCGGGTGATCAGAAAGTCAGTATAAATTTTGAAACTTAATAAACCACGGAATAATGTAGATAGAGAGGTAAAACTTGACACACATGCCTGGAATGACATGGGGTTTTATTAAAACAAAAAAAAAACAAAGTTCACAAAATGTACGACAGATGGCGCTGGACAGCAAAACGTCAGTGACTGCTACCGTGACGGGTGATAGGTACGCCGATATGTTACAGAATGGCATCATCCTCAGCCTGGCTGATAAACACCTGCTGGAACGTACGATGTTTATGCAGGATGGCGCTCCACCACATATTGCTAGCCGCGTGAAAGATCTCTTGCGGGCGCCGTTTGGTGATGATCGTGTGCTCAGCCGCCACTTTCGTCATGCTTGGCGTCCCAGGTCCCCAGACCTCAGTCCGCGCGATTATTGGCTTTCGGGTTACCTGAAGTCGCAAGTGTATCGTGATCGGCCGACATCTCTAGGGATGCTGAAAGACAACATCCGACGCCAGTGCCTCACCATAACTCCGGACATGCTTTACAGTGCTATTCACAACATTATTCCTCGACTACAGCTATTGTTGAGGAATGATGCTGGGCATATTGAGCATTTCCTGTAAAGAACATCATCTTTGCTTTGTCTTACTTTGTTATGCTAATTATTGCTATTCTGATCAGATGAAGCCCCATGTGTCGGAAATTTTTTGAATCTTTGTATTTTTCGGTTCTAATAAAACCCCATGTGATTCCAAGCATGTGTGTAAATTTGTACCTCTCTATCTACATTATTCCGTGATTTATTCAGTTTTCAAATTTATACTGACTTTTTGATCACCCTGTATATTGTGAAAAGCAATGGTCCCATAACACTCCCCTGTGGTACGCCAGAGGTTACTTTAACGTCTGTAGACGTCTCTCCATTGAGAACAACATGCTCTGTTGTGCTTGCTAAAAACTCTTGAATACAGCCACACAACTGGTCTGATATTCCATAGGATCTTACTTTGTTTATCAGGTGACAGTGCAGAACTGTATCGAACGCCTTCCGGAAGACAAGGAAAATGTCATCTACCTGGGAGCCTGTATCTAATATTTTCTGGGTTTCATGAACAAATAAAGCGATTTGGGTCTCACACGATCGCTGTTTCCGGAATCCACGTTGATTCCTACGGAATAGATTCTGGGTTTCCAGAAATGACATGATACGCAAGATAAGAACATGTTCTAAAATTCTACCACAGATCGATGTCAGAGATATAGGCCTATAGTTTTGCGCATCTGCTCGACGACCCTTCTTGAAAACTGGAACTACCTGTGCTCTTTTCCAATCATTTGAAACCTTCCGTTCCTCTAGAGACTATCACGGGGTACCATTCGGCACTGCGCAATCGTTTGCACGAGAGAACAAATTACTTTGTTGCCGCCAGAGGTGGGACGCAGGAATAGGGGATGGGTGGTGATGGCGGGGGAGAGGTGGTACAGTGTGTATTGATACGGCTGTCTGGCCACCCTTCACAGTGTCACGTACAATGCATTTGGTCTGAGTGTGTTATCATGTTGTTGTTGTTATGGTCTTCAGTCCTGAGACTGGTTTGATGCAGCTCTCCATGCTACTCTATCCTGTGCAAGCTTCTTCATCTCCCAGTACCTACTGCAACCTACATCCTTCTGAATCTGCTTAGTGTATTGATCTCTTGGTCTCCCTCTACGATTTTTACCCTCCACGCTGCCCTCCAATGCTAAATTTGTGATCCCTTGATGCCTCAAACCATGTCCTACCAACCGATCCTTTCTTCTAGTCAAGTTGTGCCACAAACTTCTCCCCAATCCTATTCAATACCTCCTCATTAGTTACGTGATCTACCCACCTTATCTTCAGCATTCTTCTGTAGCACCACATTTCGAAAGCTTCTATTCTCTTCTTGTCCAAACTGGTTATCGTCCATGTTTCACTTGCATACATGGCTACACTCCATACAAATACTTTCAGAAACGACTTCCTGACACTTAAATCTATACTCGATGTTAACAAATTTCTAATGCGGCATGTCCTCGGGAAAAATTACGGCTGTAGTTTCCCCTTGCTTTCAGCCGTTCGCAGTACCAGCACAGCAAGGCCGTTTTGGTTAATGTTACAAGGCCAGATCAGTCAATCATCCAGACTGTTGCCCCTGCAACTACTGAAATGCTGCTGCCCCTGTTCAGGAACCACATGTTTGTTTGGCCTCTCAACAGATACCCCTCCGTTGTGGTTGCACCTACGGTACGGCCATCTGTATCGCTGAGGCACGCAAGCCTCCCCACCAACGGCAAGGTCCATGGTTCATGGGGGAAGTGTGTTATCATACTCTCCTGTAATGATGAACTACCTGTTACCTCACTTGTAAATATTATGCTGTCCTCCGTATGCTGCATTCTTCCCTACTGTGTATTAATCGTTATGACCAAAGTAGGATTTATTGATTACTGTCGATTTGCAGCATGCCATCTTGAGATCTGTGTGGGAGACAGTAGACTTGGGATCCAGATATAAGCTCTGAGACGCAGGGACTGACGGGGCTGGGCGCGCCGTGTGTGCTCCGCAGCCGCAGCGGCCGCCGGCGGTTCTGCTGGGGGTGCTGCTGCTGACGCTGCCCTTCCTGCCGGCCTCCAACCTCTTCATCACCGTCGGCTTCGTGCTCGCCGAGCGCGTCCTCTACATGCCCAGGTACAGCCGCGCCCGCTTTTGCCACTTCTGTAGCTGAAAGTGCTTGCTTGCCGCTGCAAATACTGCTCTACGAGGGGCGTTCAACAAGTAATGCGACACATTTTTGTCTGAAAGCTTTATTCAGGATTTCAAGTACACCACGTTATTCCCCAATATTTTGGCTACAAAACCCTACTTTTCAACGTAATTTCCGCTCAAAGCGACGGCCTTACCCCACGATTCTCGGAGGACCTTTATGCTTTCGTGATACCGCTGTACTGGACGACGTCGGAGACAACGGTTTGCTGCATCAGTAACTATCTCACTGCCTGCATTCTGCTTACAGCAGAGTACATCCTTCACTGGGCCAAACAGAAACACAGCGGACACACACCTTTGAGCACCCCAGGTGGTGGACGAATGTGTAAGCACTACCAACAGGGACATACAGTTGAGCATCGAGATATTTCATTATGCTCTGTTGGTCACCTCTAATGAGAGTGTCCGCACGTTCCAACACTTCAGTCGTCCAGGACACAGTAAATCGGACAGGTTTGCGCGACCTTGTTGTGATGATGACGGATGCCTCATCCAGCGACTCACTGTGCTTTTGTTTAGTGCCAGGTCTCCTTAGACATTCGGCAGTCGGTATGAATACCTTAGATGCTCTGGTTTTCCCCAAAAGGAACTAAATGACAGGTTCCTGCTTGTAACACACCTGCCTTACAGACCCCATTCTGGATGCTGTGTACAACACCAGCCCCTCCCGGAACTTCATAACGCTTTAGGGGCTGAAGCTGGAAAATTCCACTATGCCTCAGACGAATCCCCCATTTTTTCAGTAGAAACTGAAAGAGAAAAATGTGTGTAGCATTACATATTGAATACCCATCATCTACACAATATGTCTTAAAGGACACAGTGCTACTCAACGTACACATTTGTTCGCAAACAACTACTTGCACAGATTTGAGACATTCTGTCCTACGATAGCCATCTGTCTCTTGACACTGCAGGATCTGCTCTAGGGTGGTTGAAACGGTACAGAGTCTGGCATGGGAAGTGGAATGTGATGGTTCAAATGGTTCAAATGGCTCTGAGCACTATGCGACTTAACTTCTGAGGTCATCAGTCGCCTAGAACTTAGAACTAATTAAATCTAACTAACCTAAGGACATCACACACATCCATGCCCGAGGCAGGATTCGAACCTGCGACCGTAGCGGTCGCTCGGTTCCAGACTGCAGCGCCTAGAATCGCACGGCCACTCCGGCCGGTGGAATGTGATGGTTTCAAGCACTGACAAGTAGCAAATCAAATTTGTTAACGAAAACAGTCACAGCTTTACACATTGCTGCATGCATTCACAATCGGCCAAAGTGCCATAGCATAATAGCCATATACATTTGAATAAAATTAGTGACAAGACAAATCAGTCTTCATCTTCAAAACCACTAAAGGACGTTTACAAATCACTAGCTGTTAATTCCTGTTTCTACTAACTAAGCTTCAAAACCGACTCCTAAATCACATAAATTACAACGGGTGTGTTTTGTCAACCTCCGATCGACCGCGAAATGGAAACCTCAGTGAAAATAAAAAATGTTTTATTTCCAACATTTATCAATAGATTCCAGCTACTTCCCTACATAGCCGCCGCTGCAACTTACACATTTCTCGTAACACGGTCCAAAATTCACAGTACCGTCATCATGGATGGTGATTTTCTCCAGTTCTGTATGCTGGTCTGCAGATCGCTGTGTGCGCCCAATTTCTGTCCTCACAGACTGTACTTCACGGGAATGAAGAAATGAAAAACAGAGGAAGCAAGGTCCGGGCTGTTGGGTGGCCGATCAAACACTTTTCATCAGAAACACTTCAGGTTCGTTCTTGTTGCACCTAAAGTGTGCGGTAGTGCGTTGTCATGAAGAAGGAAACACGTGACAGTTACTTATGTGGGCTGCGTGAAATCACGCGGAACCCTTCAGCAGGTACTTCACGTTTGGCTGGAGACACTATTGTTATAAGCATCTTTAGCTGGTAACTAGGTATTCGGAGCTAACACGTAGAAGGTAATATGATAGATGGGCATATTGGAGACACCACACAACACCTCTGCGGTTGTTGCAAGGCTTTAATGTAGCGGGTGATCGGAGGCAGGGAAAATAAATCAACCCTCATATAACCATATGTGAATACTTTTGGACATACGTGTACATGCAACCAGATCTGATGTGATACTGGCGCCAACAGCACACTAAATATTGAAGACAATTAAAAGTGAAAACTTAATACACTGAAATGCCAAAGAAACTGGTACAGACATAGGTATTCAAATACAGAGATATGTAAACAGGCAAAATACGGTGCTGTAGTCGGCAACGCATATATAACACAAGTGTCTGGCGCAGTTGTTAGATCAGTTACTGCTGCTACTATGTCGGGTTATCAAGACTTCAGCGAGTCTGAACGTTGAGTTATAGTCGGCGCACGAGCGATGGAACAGAGCGTCTACGAGGTAGCGATGAAGAGCGGTTTTGCCGTACGACCATTTCACGAATGTACCGTGAATATCACGAATCAATAAAATATCAAATCCTTGACGTCGCTGCGGCCGGAATAAGATCCTGCAAGAACGGGACTAACGACAACTGGACGGAATCGTTCACCGTGACGGAAGTTCAATCATTTCGAAAATTGCTGCAGATTTTAATGCTGGGGCATCAACAAGTGTCAGCGTGTGAACTATTCACCGAATCATCATCTATATAGGCTTTCAGGGCCGAAGACACACTAATATACCCTTGATGACTGCACGATACAAAGTTTTACGCATCGTCTGGGCCGTCAACAGCGACATTGTTCTGTTGATGACTGGAAACATCTTGCCTAGTCGAACGAATCTCTTTTCAAATTCTATCGAGCAGATGGACGTATACGGGAATAGAGACAACCTCACGAATCTCTGGACACTGAATGTCACAAGGGGACCGAGCGAGGTGGCGCAGTGGTTAGCACACTGGACTCGCATTCGGGAGGACGACGGTTCAATCCCGTCTCCGGCCATCCTGATTTAGGTTTTCCGTGATTTCCCTAAATCGTTTCAGGCAAATGCCGGGATGGTTCCTTTGAAAGGGCACGGCCGATTTCCTTGCCAATCCTTCCCTAACCCGAGCTTGCGCTCCGTCTCTAATGACATCGTTGTCGACGGGACGTTAAACACTAACAACCACCACCACCATCACCAGGGGACTGTTAAAGCGGGTAGAGGATCCGTAATGGTGTCGGGTGTGTGCAATTGGAGTGACATGAGACCCCTGATACGTCTAGATACTACTCTGACAGGTGACACGTACGTAAGCATCCCGTCTGATCACCTGCATCCATTCAGGTCGATTGTGCATTCCGACGGTATTGGGCAATTCCAGCATGACAATGCGACACTGCACACGTCCAGAGTTGCTACATAGTGGTTCCTGGAACACTCTTCTGATTTTAAACACTTCCGCTAGCCACCAAACTCTCAAGACATGAATATTATTGAGCGTATCTGTAAATCCCTGCAACGTGCTGTTCAGAAGATATCTCCACCCCGTCCTACTCTTACGGATTTATGGACAGTCCTGCAGGATTCATGATGTCATTTCCCTGCACCACTACTTCAGACATTAGCCGAATCCATGCCTCCTCGTGTTGCGGCACTTCTGCGTGCTCCCGGGGCCCTACACGATGTTAGGCAGGTATACCAGTTTCTTTGGCTCTTCTGTGTAGCAGACGCCACGAGTGCACTGAATGGTAAAGGCCTTAAAACAAATAATGCTTTTAGAATGCTCATTTAATATTATATAAAAGGCATACAGTAGCAACACAGGGAACTATTAAGAAAACAATTACCTTAGTGCCGGCCGCGGTGGCCGTTCGGTTCTAGGCATTTCAGTCCGGAACCGCGTGACTGCTACGGTCGCAGGTTCGAATCCTGCCTCGGGCATGGATGTGTGTGATGTCCTTAGGTTAGTTAGGTTTAAGTAGTTCTAAGTACTAGGGGACTGATGACCACACCAGTTGAGTCCCATAGTGCTCAGAGCCATTTTTTGAATTACCTTAGTACTAATTCAGAAGAAATGAGGAACGAGGAAAAATCTTCATCTCTAGTAAATCCGAGAAACCATTGAATTTATACTAAACATAAACTGAACTGCATACCTTGAAGATACGCTGTCTGGTTCTAGGAGGCAATCTCATACCACACCAATAAACACAAGACCCATGCCGAGACTACAACCGAGAAAAGCTACATCATAAAGAAACTAAATGCATGACGCAAGACACCGCCCTAACGCCGATATGGCACAATATAGAGTTCCAGCCACACAGCAGTAAAAAATTTGTTGAATAACCATTATCAGTAACAGAAATATTATTGAGCACTACCAACTAGCAAACAAATTCCACTCCACCGCTTCTTGCAGGCTAATTCCACTGGCAGCAACAACTGACAATCACTCTAGCATATAACCGTCACTTTGACATATGGCCATATCGGAATGCGTAGTTTACACCAACGTATCGTCCTCCGTACATATCAGCGCGACAGAAAGTGGGAGGAAAAGAGGGAGAGAGAGACATGGCTGGCTGCGTCTCATTAGCTAACTGCCCTTCCCTCCTACCCCCCGCCCCTGTCGCTGCCCCCTCGGCCTTGTCTCTCCTCGTTTGTGCCCCAGGTTACGTCTCCACAGTTTCCGTCCACCGGCTGACTGACTGCCCATGCCAAGCTTCAGACGACGCAACATCCACTTTGTCATCGTTCAAACTTCATCTTACGCCACAAGGGTACTTGCAGCGACACTTCTATATCTACATAGTAGTACGTTGTGCTTGGCAAGGGTTCCTTGTATCACTACTCATAATTTCCTTTCCTGTTCCACTCGCAAACGCGCAAAAAGAGCAAGGGAAAAACGACTATCTATATGTCTTCTTTTGAGACCTAATTTCTCGAATCTTATCTTCGTGGCCCTCACGCGCAACGTATGTTTGCGGCAGTAGCATCGTTTGTCAGTCAGCTTCAAATTCCGGTTTTCTAAAGTAGTGTTTCTCGAAACGAACGTCGCCTTCCCTGCAGGGATTCTCATTTGAGTTCCCGAAGAATCTCCGTAAAACTTACTTGTTGTTCGAACATGCCGGTAACAAATCTAGCTCCCCACCTCTGGACTGCTTCGATGTCTTCCTTCATTCTGGCCTGGTACGAATCCCTGATACTCGAGCCATACTCAAGAATAGGTCACACCAGTGTCCTATATACGACATCCTTTACTGGTGTACCACTGTTTCCTAAACACTCCCAATAAACCTAAGTCGACCTTTCGCCTACTCTACCACAAATCTCACATGCTCGTTCCATTTCATATCGCTTTGCAACGTCACACCGATATAGTTAAACGAACTGTGTCAAGCAGGACACTAGTAATACTTGAACCGAGTATTATAGGTTTGTTCTTCCCACTCATCTGCATTAACTTACGTGTTTCCACATTCAGAGCCATCTCCTATTCATCACATAAACTGGAAATTTTGTTTAAGTTGTCTTGTATCTCCCTACAGTCGCTCAACTTCGACACCTTACTGTACACCACAGCATCATCAGTAAACAACTGCAGATTGCTGACCACCTTGTCCGCCAAATCATTTATGTATGTTAGAGCACAACAGCGGTCCTATGACAGTTAACTGTGGCATTCGTGACGATGCCCTGGCCTCTGAGGAATATTCGCCGTCGAGGACAACATACTCGGTTCCATTACTTAAGTAGTCTTCGCGCCACTCACATATCGGTGAACTTATTTCATGTGATCACCCCTTCGTAAACAGCCTACAGTGGGGCACCCTGTCAAATGCTTTCCGGAAACCTATAAATATGGAATCTGACTGTTGCCCTTCATCCACAGATCGCTGTGTATCTTGTAAAAAGAGGGCAAGCTGAATTTCGCCCGAGGAATGCTTTTTAAACAATGGGGATTCGTGGACATAAGCTTCTCAGTGTCAAGAAAGTTTAATAGCTGAGAATATGATAAAGGATTTGCAGCAGACCAAAGTTAGGGATTTTGATCTGTAATTTTGCGGGTCCGTTTTTTTACCCTTCTTCTGTACTGGAATCACCTGCTCTTTTTTCCAGTCGCTTGGGACTTTGTGCCGGGCTAAAGATTCACCTCAGTGGTCACCAAACGTTCCTATACATCATTCAGGTCTTCCCCTAAAAAAAATTCATAAGCCGTACACACCAAAGTGCCTGCCCTGAGATTTGTTCATATGCACCGGACACATTGTCTTGAAACGCGTACACGTTAGTAATGGGTGTGAATTATATCATTGACTTTAAATGTTACAATAGCGAGAAATCTGAAGGATCCAAGTCAGGCGAACAGGAAGACCATGCTACTGTATATCCTTTCATTAAAAGTGAACTGCCTACTGTCATGTGAGGCGTAGCGAATGGGGTGGTACTTCATTCTGTGTAAACCACACGCACTGTCTGATCAAAAGTATCTCAACACTGCTACATAATTTGGAATGGACTACCAGACGTCACGAGAGGCGGACACGCCAGTATAAAAAGAAGCGGGGCAGGGGGAGGGGGTTTGTGTTGTCAGTTGAAAAGCAGTAACAGCAGAATGGGCCGATAAGGAGACCTCAGTATCTTCGAACACGTAATATTCAGTAACTGGTTTACTGGATATCACGTGAGTAGCAACATTAGAGTCCTTCTAAAGCTGGTAAAGTCCACTATTGGTGATATGATTGTCCTTGGGCATCGTAAAGGATCAACCACTGCAAAACTATCAGGCCGATCTCACGTACCGATGGACAAGGACTGTAGAGCATTCTGTGGGAATGCAAAAAATCGCGTGACATCAGTGGAAGAAGTCAGTCGTGAGTTCCAAAAATACTACTAGTGATCCAGCTAACACAGTGACCGTGTGTAAGGAGTTACAAAGAATGGGGTAAATAGGTTGAGCAGCTCTTCATGAGCCATACGTGTCAGTGGTCAGTGCTTAGCAACACGAGGTGTGATATAAAGACAACGCCGTGGGACAATGGGTGCCTGGAAACGAATAATTTGGATTGATAGATTATGTTGTATTTTGTGTCAATCGCAGGCATCGCCAAGGATTTGGCGAATGTCAGGGAAACTATATCTGACATCACGTGTATTGTTGTTAGTGAAGTGAGGAGAAGATGGCGTTACATATGGAAGCGGTTTTCGTGGTTAGGATGTGGCCTCCCTATTGCGCTTAAGACATCTTCTAACATTTCGTACCGTGTACTGTAGAGGACTACTACCGAGACGATGAATATATCAGCATGACAATGCACCCTATCATATAGTATAATCTGTGATCCAGTAGTTAGTGGGCAATGACATTCCTGAAAAGGCCTGGATCGGTACTCAATGGAGAAAATTTGGAATGATTTACAACGTCGACAACGATGCAGAAACCAGCGGCCAACTTCACTACCTTCTCTGGTTTCTGTTCGTGAGGCAGAATGGGCTGCCACTCCTCAGAAGAAGTTCATACACCTCACAGAAAGCGTCTCCAGCAGAATTCAAGCCGTCATAAAGGTGAAGTGTGGACACAGCCCATATTAATGGCCGATGACAGGTGTCCAGATACTTTTGATCAGTTAGGACGCGTTGCCTCTCACAGGGATAACGTAATAGTGAGGGTAATTTGTCTCAAAGAGACTGATAATGATCAGTACGTAATAACTTGTTTCGCAGAACGTCACCCACAATTTCTGTCCAAACACTGATGCTAAAGCGAACCAAGTGCTCGTCCAGAATTGACCTCTCTGGAGTTGGTTTACTTCTTTAAAAGCTGTAATGTCTCATTCTATTTGGCTTAACATTCGCTCTTCGATATCAAAACTGTGTGATTTGTGGAAGGTAAATTGCGAAGCCTTGTCTGCGAGTTGCTGAAATTTTTTCAGGCTGAACTCGGCATGGACGATGCATTTGACTGTACTTGGAAAATGTCAATCGATTTACATTGTTAGCTGAAGACCAGCAAAATACTATTTCTGACGCTTCCACTTGAAATAACAGAACTTTTTCAACTGTTCCCACTACATGTTATTACGTCTTGACTGGTGCCAGGACAGGAGTGAATGATGTATCAACAGTTGTCGGTGCCACACTAAGTGACCCAAAGTATCCTGACACCCACCAAAACATATGTTTTTCATTTTAGGTGCACTATGCTGCCACCTATTGCTAGGTACTCCATATCAGTTACCTCAGTAGTAACTGGACATCGTGAGGGAGTAGAATAGGAGCTCTGTGGAACTCACGGACTTCGAACGCGGTCAGGCGATTGGGTGTCACTTGTGTCATACGTCTGTAGACGAGATTTACACACACCTAAACATCCCTAGGTCCACTGTTTCCGATGTGATAGTGAAGTGGAAACGTGAAACGACACATACAGCACAAAAGCGTACATGCCGACCTCGTCCACTGACTGTCAGAGACCGCCGACAGTGGAAGAGGGTCGTAATGTGTAGTAGGCAGTTGTCTTGTGACAGCCAGAGCGAGAGCACCAGCAGCAGCGAGTACTGTTTGTATAAAGCGTTTATTTTGCATTTTGTTTACGACCTTCCACTAAGGAAGGGATTCTATTTGTGTTTATCTGCTCTGCATAGAAACTAACAGTTCTTGATCGTTAGGAGAGAAATTTATTTTGTACTTATTTGCTGTGCTTAGCTTTTAAATAGTTTTTCTGGGAAAACCTAGCGTAGTTTTCGCGTCTCGTATTTCAGTGAGTGTTTCTTGATTATCAGAGTAGCTCATCAGAAGATTATCTTGGGAATTTGTCACCGTATAGAGTAGGGTAAACATAGTCATGTGTAGGGACTGTGGTTGTTGTGAGCGGACGCAAGGAGAATTGGCCACTCTTCGGGGGCAGGTGGAGGCTTTGTCTGTTAGGCTCATCGAGCTCGAGGCGCAGGCGTCGGCTCGTAGTGGCGTTGGGGCAACTGTGGTGAGACCTATGCCTACTTCGGTGGCCTTGGAATCACATGGAACCCCTGATGTCGCTGCGTCTTCCGGCAGTGAGCATCTTACCGGTCAGCCATCACTCCAGGGTGAATGGCGGACAGTGGTGGGCTCGCGCGTGCCTGGCCGAAAGGCGAAGGTGGGATCTGGCCGCGTGGCAGCTGCCTTACCCCTTTCCAACAGGTACGGGGTGCTTCCTAGTGGTGATGACATCGTTTCCGAGCCACCACAGGATGCCTCGCCTGTTGGCCCAGTGGCCGATTCTCCGGCAAGGTCCCGACAGTCACAGAGGGCGGGCCTATTAGTTATAGGGAGCTCCAACGTTAGGCGGGTTATGGAGCCCCTCAGGAAAATAGCGGGTAGGTCGGGGAAGAATGCCAGTGTGCACTCGGTGTGCTTGCCGGGGGGTCTCGTCCGTAATGTGGAGGAGGCCCTTCCGGCAGCTATTGAACGCACTGGGTGTGACCGGCTGCAGATAGTAGCACATGTCGGAACGAATGACGCCTGCCGCTTGGGTTCTGAGGCCATCCTTGGTTCCTTCCGGCGGCTGGCTGATTTGGTGAAGACAACCAGCATCACACGCGGAGTGCAAGCTGAGCTTAATATCTGCAGCATAGTGCCCAGAGTCGATCGCGGTCCTCTGGTTTGGAGCCGTGTGGAGGGTCTAAACCAGAGGCTCAGACGACTCTGCGACTATAATGGTTGCAAATTCATCAACCTCCGTTATTGGGTGGAGAACTGTAGGGCCCCCCTAGACAGGTCAGGCGTGCACTACACACCGGAAGCAGCTACTAGGGTAGCAGAGTACGTGTGGCGTGCACACGGGGGTTTTTTAGGTTAGAGGGACCCCCCCTTGGGCGAAACGATAAAATACCTGACGGCTTACCAGAGAGAACATCAGCATCGTTGATAAAGAACGTCCGTCCTCAGAGACCAAAAACAGGAAAAGTTAACGTAATATTGGTAAACTGCAGGAGTATCCAGGGCAAGGTTCCTGAATTAGTATCGCTTATTGAAGGAAATAGTGCGCATATAGTATTAGGAACGGAAAGTTGGTTAAAACCGGAAGTGAACAGTAACGAAATCCTAGACACAGAATGGAATATATACCGCAAGGATAGGATAAACGCCAATGGTGGAGGAGTATTTATAGCAGTAAAGAATTCAATAATATCCAGTGAAGTTATTAGCGAATGCGAATGTGAAATAATCTGGGTTAAGTTAAGTATCAAAGGTGGGTCAGATATGATAGTCGGATGCTTCTATAGACCACCTGCATCAGCAACCGTAGTAGTTGAGTACCTCAGAGAGAACCTGCAGAACGTCGTGAAGAAGTTTCGTGATCATACTATTGTAATAGGGGGAGACTTCAATCTACCAGGTCTAGAATGGGATAGTCACACAATCAGAACTGGAGCCAGGGACAGAGACTCTTGTGACATTATCCTGACTGCCTTGTCCGAGAATTACTTCGAGCAGATAGTTAGAGAACCAACTCGTGAAGCTAACGTTTTAGACCTCATAGCAACAAATAGACCGGAACTTTTCGACTCCGTGAATGTAGAAGAGGGTATCAGTGATCATAAGTCAGTGGTTGCATCAATGACTACAAGTGTAATAAGAAATGCCAAGAAAGGAAGGAAAATATATTTGCTTAACAAGAGTGATAGGGCACAAATCGCAGAATATCTGAGTGACCACCATCAAACGTTCATTTCTGAGGAACAGGATGTGGAACAAAAATGGAAAAAATTCAGAAACATCGTCCAGTACGCCTTAGATAAGTTCGTACCGACTAAGGTCCAAAGCGAGGGGAAAGATCCACCGTGGTATAACAATCATGTACGAAAGGTACTACGGAAACAAAGAAAGCTTCATCATAGGTTTAAGAGTAGTCGAATCATAGCTGATAAGGAAAAGCTGAACGAAGCGAAAAAGAGCGTAAAGAGAGCAATGAGAGAAGCATTCAACGAATTCGAACATAAAACATTGGCAAACAATCTAAACAAGAACCCTAAAAAGTTTTGGTCATATGTAAAATCGGTAAACGGATCTAAATCCCCTATTCAGTCACTCGTTGACCACGATGGCACCGAAACAGAGGACGACCGAAGAAAGGCAGAAATACTGAATTCAGTGTTCCGAAACTGTTTCACTGCGGAAAATCGCAACACGGTCCGTGACTTCAGCCGTCGCACGGACGCCAAAATGGAAAATATTGAAATAAACGATATCGGAATTGAAAAACAACTGCTATCACTTAGTAGCGGAAAAGCATCCGGACCAGACGAGATACCCGTAAGATTCTACAGTGATTATGCTAAAGAACTTGCCCCCTTTCTATCAGCAATTTATCTTAGATCTCTGGAAGAACGTAAAGTACCTAGCGACTGGAAGAAAGCGCAGGTCGTTCCCATTTTCAAGAAGGGTCATAAATCAGATGCGAATAATTATAGGCCTATTTCGCTTACGTCAGTCTGTTGTAGAATAATGGAACATGTTTCATGTTCTCGTATTATGACGTTCTTAGATAATACAAATCTCCTTCATCATAACCAACATGGATTCCGCAAACAGAGATCATGTGAAACTCAGCTCGCCCTATTTGTCCAAGAAATTCACAGTGCCGTAGACACTGGCGAGCAGATTGATGCCGTATTCCTGGACTTCAGGAAGGCATTTGATACGGTTCCGCACTTACGTTTAGTGAAAAAAATACGAGCTTACGGAATATCGGACCAGGTTTGTGATTGGATTCAGGATTTCCTAGAAGAAAGAACACAACATATCATTCTTAACGGTTCAAAATCTGCAGATGTAGAGGTAATTTCGGGAGTACCGCAAGGAAGCGTGATAGGACCTTTATTGTTTACAATATACATAAATGACTTAGTTGACAACATCGGTAGCTCCGTGAGGCTATTTGCAGATGACACGGTTCTCTACAAGAAAGTAGCAACATCAGAAGACTCGTACGTACTCCAGGAAGACCTGCAGAGGATTAATGAATGGTGCGACAGCTGGCAGCTTTCCCTAAACGTAGATAAATGTAATATAATGCGCATACATAGGGGCAGAAATCCATTCCAGTACGATTATGCCATAGGTGGTAAATCATTGGAAGCGGTAACGACCGTAAAATACTTAGGAGTTACTATCCGGAGCGATCTGAAGTGGAATGATCACATAAAACAAATAGTGGGAAAAGCAGGCGCCAGGTTGAGATTCATAGGAAGAATTCTAAGAAAATGTGACTCATCGACGAAAGAAGTAGCTTACAAAACGCTTGTTCGTCCGATTGTTGAGTATTGCTCATCAGTATGGGACCCTTACCAGGTTGGATTAATAGAAGAGATAGACATGATCCAGCGAAAAGCAGCACGATTCGTCATGGGGACATTTAGTCAGCGCGAGAGCGTTACGGAGATGCTGAACAAGCTCCAGTGGCGGACACTTCAAGAAAGGCGTTACGCAATACGGAGAGGTTTATTATCGAAATTACGAGAGAGCACATTCCGGGAAGAGATGGGCAACATATTACTACCGCCCACATATATCTCGCGTAATGATCACAACGAAAAGATCCGAGAAATTAGAGCAAATACGGAGACTTACAAGCAGTCGTTCTTCCCACGCACAATTCGTGAATGGAACAGGGAAGGGGGGATCAAATAGTGGTACAATAAGTACCCTCCGCCACACACCGTAAGGTGGCTCGCGGAGTATAGATGTTAGATGTTAGATGTAGATCTATCCAGATCATCAAACAGTAATTCCAAACTGCATCAGGATCCACTGCAAGTGCTATGACAGTTAGGTGGGAGATGAGAAAACTTGCATTTCATGGTCGAGTGGCTACTCATAAGCCACACATGACGCCGGTAAATACCAAACGACGCCTCTCTTGGTGTAAGGAGCGTAAACACTGGACGATTGAACAGTGGAAAAACGTTGTGTGGAGTGACGAATCAGGGTACACAAAGTGGCTATTCGATGGCTGAGTGTGGGTACGGCGAATGCCCGGTGAACGACATCTGTCAGCGTGTATAGTGCCAACAGTAAAATTCAGAGGCGATGGTGTTACGGTGTGGTCGTGTTTCTCATGGAGGAGGTTTGTACCCCTTGTTGTTTTGCGCGGCACTATCACAGCACAGGCCTACACTGATGTTTTTACCACCTTCTTGCTTCTTACTGTTGAAGAGCAATTCGAGGATGGCGAATGCATCATTCAACACGATCGATCACATGTTCGTAATGCACGGGCTGTAGCAGAGTGGTTACACGACAGTAACATCCCTGTAGTGGACTCGACTGCACATCACTGGACTCGTATTCGGGAGGACGACGGTTCAATCCCGCGTCCGGCCATCCTGAGTTAGGTTTTCCGTGATTTCCCTAAATCACTCCAGGCAAATGCCGGGATGGTTCCTCTGAAAGGGCACGGCCGGCTTCCTTCCCTAATCCGATGAGACCGATGACCTCGCTGTCTGGTCTCCTTCCCCAAAAACAACAACAACAACAACTCGACTGCACAAAGTTCTGACCTGAATCCTACAGAACACATTTGGGATGTTTTGGATCACCGACTCCGTGGCATGCCTCACCGACCGACATCGATACCTCTCCTCAGTGCAGCACTCTATGAAGGATGGGCTTCCATTCCCTCAAGAAACCTTCCAGCACCTGATTGAACGTATACCTAGGAGAGTGGAGGCTGTCATCAAATCTAAGGATGGGCCAACACCATATTGAATTCCAGCATTACCAAGGGAGGGTGCCAAGAACTTGTAAGTCATTTTCAGCCAGGTGTCCCGATACTTTTGATCACACAGTGTGTGTCTGACAATATCACACTCTGAGCGCAAATGTCTGTCCGCGACATATTTTTGTAAGATTTTTCCTAGAATTCTCCATTAGCTCTTGTACTAATAAGAAACACCTTTGATTGTAGGAATGTGGTTTAATAAGTAAGGCATCTAAATATCCTATATGAGTCAAAATCTGTGTCAGGAGAAGAAATATGGCCATGGGTTAAGACAGTCAGCGGAAGATGGAAGAAGCTGTGCATCTGAGTCTCTAAATGCCGTTTAATGTGGAGCTGGTGACAGTCATGATCAGCAGTCGAAGTCAATAGATTTTGTGTACGAAGAAGAGGTCTCCAGTTGCAGATCAAGAAGCGAGTGTTATGTCACAGCAAGAGGTGTGGTTTTAGTTCAAATGGTTCAAATGGCTCTGAGCACTATGGGACTCAACTGCTGAGGTCATTAGTCCCCTAGAACTTAGAACTAGTTAAACCTAACTAACCTAAGGACTAACATGCCCGAGGCAGGATTCGAACCTGCGACCTTAGCGGTCTTGCGGTTCCAGACTGCAGCGCCTTTAACCGCACGGCCACTTCGGCCGGCCGTGGTTTTAGTGCCATGATATTTATTTTGCACAGAGCACAACCTAATCATAGCTAACACTTGGTTCAAGAATCATAAAAGAAGGTTGTATACATGGAAGAAGCCTGGAGATACTGACAAGTTTCAGATAGATTACATAATGGTAAGACAGAGATTCAGGAACCAGGTTTTAAATTGTAAGACAATTCCAGGGGCAGATTGATCACAATCTATAGGTTATGAACTGTAGATTAAAACTGAAGAAACTGCAAAAAGGTGGGAATTTAAGGAGATGGGACCTGGATAAACAGAAAGAACCAGAGGTTGTACAGAGTTTGAGGGAGAGCATAAGGGAACAATTGACAGGAATGTGGGAAAGAAATACAGTAGAAGAAGAATGGGTAGCTTTGAGAGATGAAGTAGTGAAGGCAGCAGAGGACCTAATAGGTAAAAAGACGAGAGCTAGTAGAAATCCTTGAGAAACATAAGAAATACTGAATTTAATTGATGAAAGGAGAAAATATAAAAATGCAGTAAATGAAGCAGGCACAAAGGAATACAAACGTCTCAAAAACAAGATCGACAGGAAGTGTAAAATGGCTAAGCAGGGATGGCTAGAGGACAAATGTAAGGATGTAGAGGCTTATGTCACTAGGGGTAAAATAGATACTGCCTACAGGAAAATTAAAGAGACCTTTGGAGAAAAGAGAACCACTTGTATGAATATCAAGAGCTCAGATGGAAACCCAGTTCTAAGCAAAGAAGGGAAAGCAGAGAGGTGGAAGGAGTATATAGAGGGTCTATATAAGGGCAATGTACTTGAGGACAATATTATGGAAATGGAAGGGGATGTAGATGAAGATGAAATGGGAGATACGATACTGCGTGAAGAGTTTGACAGAGCACTGAAAGACCTGTGTCGAAACAAGGCCCCGGGAGTAGACAACATTTCATTAGAACTACTGATGGCCTTGGGAGAGCAAGTTCTGACAAAACTGTACCCTCAGACTTCAAGAAGAATATAATAATTCCAATCCCAGAGAAAGCAGGTGTTGACAGATGTGAAAATTACCGAACAATCAGTTTAATGTCACGGATGCAAAATACTAACGCATATTCTCTACAGACGAATGGAAAAACTGGTAGAAGCTGACCTCGGGGAAGATCAGTTTAGATTCCGTAGAAATATTGGAACACGTGAGGCAATACTGACCCTACGACGTATCTTAGAAGCTAGATTAAGGAAAGGCAAACCTACGTTTCTAGCATTTGCTTTCTCGTCCTCGAAGAATCCATGAATTCTGCCAATTATTTTCCTAACCTGCAACTATTGCAGAGGCCAATCCGAATGGAAAGAACGGAATTTCTTCCGAAAGGTATCGTATGGTCGGACAGTAATGTCATAATGCATAAGGTCTTGGTTATGCCTCACATGGTCTTATGTTTAAGACTTTCATGTCTTCGCACCACTAAAGAAGTACATGGCTGATTGCGACTTCAAAACCGTTGCTGAAATTCAGGAAGTTGTTGTTAAATGTCTCCTTATCTAGACCATTTCTTTAATGCAAGTTTGTATAGTTTACTGATGCAACAACTGCGTATACAACATTTTGACTACGTGGGAAAGAATATGTACACCTTAGTAACATTTGTGTATTTTTTTTTATTGCCTGTATAAACCTTTATTCTGAGAAGGCTTGGTACACTATGTCTTGAATCAATCTTGTAAGCTAGCTGCTCTGAATGTTAGTCACCCTCAATGGAGCACCCTGGTCGGCTTACAGAGCTTTCAATGATGTACAACTGGTAGATATCGATCAAGAAATTCTCCATCACTGACGTAAGGTATGGCTGTGGACTTCTGTAATAGTATCGGGACTTCAGTCACCATTAATTCTCAGGAAGGACGTCTCTAACCCATAGCGGTATGTGCAGGACGATGGGTTGCTCAACACCAGCAACATAATTGTCGTAGACCTAGAACATCTCAAGAAGCGAATACATTCTTTATTCATTCAGTGGTTGAAGGCGGCTAATCAATGGCGTGGATTGACTCGAAGGCTCCAGTGCCTACCTCAGCACACCACAAGTCTGCATGTTTGGAAGTGATCCCACATGGACATAGGCAGGAGTGCTGCCACACCCAAGGATCAGTGGCTGGTGATGGCCTTGCAGACGAGAGCTCCAAGTCAAGCTTCAGAGGGCAGAAGCCGAAACTATGCTGTACAGACTGCTTGCTGCAGCAGTTAGCCAGCCGCGCACTCCCCCAACGCAAAACCCTTTGCAGATGGCTGGAGACTATAAGAATCCACCCTGGAAGTGGTCGCTACTTGGTGGTTTTGAATCGAGCCCTGGAATCATGATGTCTACCAGGAACGTGTACACCAGCAGCTAGCAGATGAAGCAGCTAGACGTAGACGAAGTTGATTGGCCTACATGGGATCTTCGATTGGTTGGGAGATACTCTAGGATCTGAGCAGGAATATTTATAATGGCTCTGCCCAAGTTTGTTGTGATCGGACACCACCTCCCGTTATGTAGAGGACCAAGGCAGCACAGCATGAGGAAATTTAACTCGCCAATGCGGCTGACTGTGGTCTTGCAATGAGCAGAGCAGACAGTATAGTTTGTGCAGAGGGCATATGTGCAACAGTATCAATGGCTTGTACAGAAATGGAGCAGTAAGAGGGTTCGACAGGAGATACCACAGAACGACAGAAAGGATCCATCATACTTCAACATGTTATGACTGTGTATAAAGTACACCAGTTTATTGATGTAGCAGTGCAGACTGTCCAACATATCTACTGGCAATGGTGTGCTACTCGGAGAGATATCATTCGTTGTTAATGACAATCGATTTGAATCCAACATGAAGTGTTGCTGTCAGCGAGTGCAGGTCCATCACAACCAAATTCATCCAATGAACGTCTGGAATCAGGTCCTGACATAATGCCTTTGGTCGCAGTAGCACAGAAGGCTGCTCATTTTCAGTGGGTCAGAAACTCGACCCAAAGTATATGAAGCCCGGAAGTATGGCTGTGATGTTTTATTAGTGTTCTCCATGCCGTAACAGTGGATCACCTAGTCTGATTACCATGAAAATCAACCAGAAAGTTCACATCTACTTCATGAGTGACCATTTCTCCTATATTTTCATCAGTACTGTAGTATGCTAGTGACCCTCTAAGTATTGTTACTGGGTAAAACTGCCTAGTCGCTTCTGGTTGCACTAGTTATTAGTAGGCACCCCCATAAGCGTCAGGATGGCCCAATAGTCGGTGGGACTATAAGACGTTAGGATGATTCAGGATGGTGAGCAGGGCAATGAGTGCAAAGCACCACTTACTTGGCAGTTGTGGAATTATAATTGCAATGATACGAACATGATAATCAATTTACCAAGGTTTCGTACAGCAGCAGCTGGTGGGTTCCCGATGGTGTGAATCGACCCCAAATGCCAGAACCCGTGTCAGCATAAGACGAAGCAGCGTGTTGGTACTGCACAGATGCCAGAAGGCGACAAGGCTGCCACAGTCGCTGTGTCAGCAACCTTCAGAGTGCATTGCTACATCAGGTGTTCTGCTCGCAAGAAGGCAAAGAAGTACTGGACAGGCAAGCAGCTCCCATCAGTAGGTCAGGTATGGGGTGCACCCAGCTGCAGACTTTGAATTAGGGTCCCCTCAGAAACCAGGAAGTTGGTGACAGCCGGGAGAGGACCCTATCCAGATGGCGCCGTTCAGGCACTGGCAGCATCAAGCCTAGGGGTGGCACACAGACCAATAGACTTCGGCCTTGTCGGCTAGCTGTAGATGAGGCTAGGTGAACCACTTCAGGGCCTCAGGTGGCTTGTATTTCTCGATACAGACAGAAGCCAAAGACAAATACTGCTACACAAGATCGTCATGTATTTATACTCGCTTGATACGGTTGTGTTATGGTGAGGTGCCACTTCTATTCAGGTACAGGGGCCGAGTTGGTTAAATCCATGCATCACTGCTCCAGGCTTGTGTCTTCCGCCATGCCACCTTAGTACTATTCCAGCCCATACATCGGAATTTCGCAGGTAGCAGGCTGGCCTATCAGCCTACAGACTGCGAAGTCCGCTAGAAAGCATTTGGCTTAACAAAGTTGACAGCAACAGAGTTCAGACGACTGAGCACTTTGAGAAACACTGAGGTACTCTATCGCATCTTCGCTGATTCTCTAAAGCAACAAGATTTTTAACGAATATAAAATGTCAAATACTATTTAGAACAATAACTGGAACATAATAATTAATATTCTTGCAAGTTCTCGTTTAAGTTTCGTGTTCTTGTCCTAGATGGGCTAATGAAGCTCGACACACCGCCATGTCATCCTCCAGTGTCATTGGAGACTAGGCGTCATTGGATGTGGTATGGAGTGGCATGTGATCAGCACACCACTGCCCTGGTTTTTCTTGAGCTTCTTGACCTGAGAGCTGCAGCTCCCTAGTTGGCCTCATGAGGCTGAGTGCACCCCATATCAGTCCTCTCACGAATGAAAACTCCCTGGCAGTACTGGAAATAGGACACAAGTTCACTTTCTGTCAGTCAGTGCACTTACCACTCATCTACGAAGGCGAACATACTCTGCAGTTTGACAGTTCTAAATAATCTAATCAACAGCGAGTGGCATTTGTTGCATAGGGCATTACTCAAGTATTTCCAGAATGAGATTTTCACTCTGCAGCGGAGTGTGCGCTGATATGAAACTTCCTGGCAGATTAAAACTGTGTGCCCGACCGAGACTCGAACTCGGGACCTTTGCCTTTCGCGGGCAAGTGCTCTACCATCTGAGCTACCGAAGCACGACTCACGCCCGGCCCTCACAGCTTTACTTCTGCCAGTATCTCGTCTCCTACCTTCCAAACTTTACAGAAGTTCTCCTGCAAACCTTGCAGAACTAGCACTCCTGAAAGAAAGGATACTGCGGAGACATGGCTTAGCCACAGCCTGGGGGGTGTTTCCAGAATGAGATTTTCACTCTGCCAGGAAGTTTCATATCAGCGCACACTCCGCTGCAGAGTGAAAATCTCATTCTGGAAACATCCCCCAGGCTGTGGCTAAGCCATGTCTCCGCAGTATCCTTTCTTTCAGGAGTGCTAGTTCTGCATGGTTTGCAGGAGAACTTCTGTAAAGTTTGGAAGGTAGGAGACGAGATACTGGCAGAAGTAAAGCTGTGAGGGCCGGGCGTGAGTCGTGCTTCGGTAGCTCAGATGGTAGAGCACTTGCCCGCGAAAGGCAAAGGTCCCGAGTTCGAGTCTCGGTCGGGCACACAGTTTTAATCTGCCAGGAAGTTTCATTACTCAAGTAATTGAGTACTCTTTAACTCACTGAACTGAGGTCATTATCAGAGACAGACACGATGATACACTACTGGCCATTAAAATTGCTACACCAAGAAGAAATGCAGATGATAAACCGGTATTCATTGGACAAATATATTATACTAGAACTGACATGTCATCACATTTTCACGCAGCTTGGATGCAGAGATCCTGAGAAATCAATACCCAGAACAACCAGCTCTGCCCGTAATAACGGCCTTGATACGCCTGGGCATTGAGTCAAACAGAGCTTGGATGGCGTGTACAGGTACAGCTGCCCATGCAGCATCAACATGATACCACATTTCATCAAGAGTAGTGACTGGAGTATTGTGACGAGCCAGTTGCTCGGCCACCATTGACCAGATGTTTTCAATTGCAGATCTCTGGAGAATGTGCTGGCCAGGGCAGCAGTCGAACATTTTCTGTATCCAGAAAGGCCCGTACAGGACGTGCAACACGCGGTCGTGCATTATCCTGCTGAAATGTACGGTTTCGCAGGGATCGAATGAAGGGTAGAGCCACGGGTCGTAACACATCTGAAATGTAACGTTCACTGTTCAAAGTGCCGTCAGTGCGAACAAGAGGTGACCGACACGTGTAGGCAATCGCATGCCTTACCATCACGCCGGGTGATACGTCAGTATGACGATGATGAATACGCGCTTACAATGTGAGTTCACCGCGATGTCGCCAAACACTGATGCGACCATCATGTTGCTGTAAAGAGAACCTGGATTCATCCGAAAATATGACGTTTTGCCATTCGTGCACCCAGGTTCGTCGTTGAGTACACCATCACAGGCGCTCCTGTCTGTGATGCAGCGTCTAGGCTAATCGCAGCTATGGTCTCCGAGCTGATAGTCCATGCTGCTGCAAACGTCGCCGAACTGTTCGTGCACATGGTTGATGTCTTGCAAACGTCCCCATCTGTTGACTTAGGGATCGAGACGTGGCTGCACGATCCGTTACAGACATGCTGATAAGATGCCTGTCATCTCGACTGCTAGAGGTACGGGACCGTTGGGATCCAGCACGGCGTTCCGTATTACCCTCCTGAATCCACTAATTCCATATTCTGGACCAACGCGAGCAGCAATGTCCCGATATGATAAACCGCAATCGTGATAGGTTACAATCAGACCTTTATCAAAGTCGGAATCATGATGGTAAGCATTTCTCCTCATTACACGAGGCACCACAACAATGTTTCACTAGGCAACGCTGGTCAACTGCTGTTTGTGTAGGAGAAATCTGTGGATAGTTTTCTTATGTCAGCACGTTGTAGGTGTCTTCACCGGCGCCAACCTTGTATGAATGGTCTGAAAAGCTAATCATTTGCATATCACAGCATCTTCTTCCTGTTGGTTAAATTTCACGTCTGTGGCACGTCATCTTCGTGGTGTAGCAATTTTAATGGCCAGTAGTGTACATGGTATTAATGTGATGTTCACATGACTGCCATGGGTAATTATTGTTTTGTGTAGTGAGCTTAAAATGAAACCGATTCATGAGAAGATGGTATATTTTCCATGTGGTTACTATATTAGGGTGTTACAAAAAGGTACTACCAAACTTTCAGGAAACATTCCTCACACACAAAGAAAGAAAATATGTTACGCGGACATGTGTCCGGAAACGCTTACTTTCCATGTTAGAGCTCATTTTATTACTTCTCTTCAAATCACATTAATCATGGAATGGAAACACACAGCAACAGAACGTACCAGTATGACTTCAAACACTTTGTTACAGGAAATGTTCAAAATGTCCTCCGTTAGGGAGGATACATGCATCCACTCTCCGTCGCATGGAATCCCTCTTGCGCTGATGCAGCCCTGGAGAAAGGCGTATTGTATGACAACCGTCCATAATACGAGCACGAAGAGTCTCTACGTTTGGTGCCGGGGTTGCGTAGACAAGAGCTTTCAAATGCACCCATGAATGAAAGTCAAGTGGTCAGGAGAGCGTAGAGGCCAATCCACCGGTCACCGAATCTGTTGTTAAGCGTACGAACACTTCGACTGAAATGTGCAGAAGCTCCATCGTGCATGAACCACATTTTGTGTCGTACTTGTAAAGGCACATGTTCTAGCAGCACAGGTAGAGTATCCTGTATGAAATCATGATAACGTGCTCCATTGAGCGTAGGTGGAAGAACACGGAGCCCAATCAAGACATCACGAACAATGCCTGCCCAAACTTTCACAGAAAATCTGTGTTGATGACGTGATTGCACAATTGCGTGCGGATTCTCGTCAGCCCACACATTTTGATTGTGAAAATTTACAAGTTGATCACGTTGGAATGAAGCCCCATCCGTAAAGAGAACATTTGAACTGAAATGAGGATTGACACAGTGTTGGAAGAACCATTCGCAGAAGTGTACCCGTGGAAGCCAATCAGCTTGTGATAGTGCCTGCACATGCTGTACATGGTATGGAAACAAATGGTTCTCCCGTAGCACTCTCCATACAGTGACGTGGTCTACGTTACCTTGTACAGCAGTAACTTCTCTGACGCTGACATTAGGGTTATCGTCAACTACACGAAGAATTGCCTCCTCCATTGGAGGTGTCCTCGTGGTTCTAGGTCTTCCCCATTCGCGAGTCATAGGCTGGAATGTTCCGTGCTCCCTGACGCCGATCAATTGCTTCGAACGTCTTCCTGTCGGGACACGTTCGTTCTGGAAATCTGTCTCGATACAAACGTACCGCGCCACGGCTATTGCCCCGTGCTAATCCATACATCAAAATGGCATCTGCCAACCCCGCATTTGTAATCATTGCACTGACTGCAAAACCTCGTTGGTGATGAACACTAAACCGTTGATGCTACGTACTGATGTGCTTGATGCTAGTACTGTAGAGCAATGAGTCGCATGTCAACACAAGCACCGAAGTCAACATTACCTACCTTCAATTTGGGCCAACTGACGGTGAATCGAGGAAGTACAGTACATACTGACGAAACTAAAATGAGCTCTAACATGTAAATTAAGCGTTTCCGGAGACATGTCCACATAAAATGTTTTGTTTATTTGTGTGTGCGGAATGTTTCCTGAAAGTGTGGCCATACCTTTTTGTAACACCCTATATATGGTCTGTTTGTCCATGTCTGATCGTACATCGTACAACCACTATGAACCGAGACACATTGAAATTAAAGACATTAGCTGCCAGTGGACACTGGTTTATATCAATGGGACAAGTTGAAAATTCGTGCCTGACCGGAATTAGAACCTCAGTCTTCTGCTTAATAGGCAGATGCGGTCTGGACAGAGTGGTCATCACAGCTGCGTGGACTGCCATAGGGCGACGCCTGTCAGACACTAATTCTACATCACTGGTGTGTAGTATAAGTTGAGAATTTGAGTTTGCTAGGCTAGTCCACGCGGTTGTGGTTATCACTGTGTCCAGATGGTGTAGTGGTCAGCATATCTGCATAGTAAGCAGGAGACTCGGGTTCGAATGCTGGTCCGGCACAAATTATGAACTTGTCCCAATGATAACCAATACCCACTGGAAACTAATGTCTTCCATTCTTTTGTGTCTTAATCCTTTCTTGTTTCAAAAAACCTTATCCCCTGCAGTACCGTCAATGTGACACTTCTTTCCGATACTGACGGGATAACGGTACAGTTGCGGTTAGTGGTGTCGACGTCAAATGTCCTGTGCTATCGGAATGCTGGTGGTGAGTGTGGCGGGGTGACTGAGGCGTCGCTGGCAGCTTAGGTGGGGTGCTGCTGGTGAGCTACGGCGCGCAGCTGCTGTGGGGCCGGCTCGGCCACCGCGGACGGCCGCTGCTGGTGGCCGCCGCACTCCTGCTGGCCGCTGCCTTCTGCGGGCGGGCGTTGCTGCGCAACCGCGACTGGCTCTCCAGGGAGACGCTCGCTAGGTGAGTACTGTACGACACTCTGTGCCTAACAACTGGTCTAGCTGTGAAGGCATAAGGGACAGTCAAACGAAAACGAGACAAATGGAAAGCCATTTATTCTTTCAAAAGCAACCATTATAACTGTTAATATATTTAACCCTCTTTGAAACAAGACGATCAATCCATTCATAGAAAAATATTTGCCTACGGAACCATTATTATACCCAGTCGTGCACCTGCTCGTCCGAAGCAAATCGACGGGCACGAAGGTCTCTGTTCAGGGCTCCAAAAATATGGAACTCGCTTGGGGAGAGGTCGGGACCGTTAGGATTACGTGTAAGGGCTTCCCAACGAAACTTCTACAAAGCACTTGAAAGAATCTTGACAACGTATTTGCGATAATTATCCTACAACAGAATGATGTCGCCCATCAACCCGCTGCTCATTGATTTTCTGGATCAAGGCCCACATATAACGCACAGTTGTTTGCGAAACATGTCAATGTGTGCTACATAAATTTCATTGTCATCCCTTATATGTCCACCATACAGTCCCGATCTCTCCTCATGCGACTTCTGTATTCTTGGAGCCCTGAATGAAGACATCAGTGACTGTCGATTTGCTTCGCACAGAGATGTACACGCATGGGTAAAAGCATGTGTCCTTAGACAGCCGCAAACATTTTTCCATTGAGATATTTACCATTCTTGCCTCACAGTGGGATCTTCAATTAAGGGGGGTATGACGTCAAACGGGCCGACCTGGAGCAGAAGAGTCACCACAGGACATTTTATTTTCTACTGTCTATACTTTTACAAATAAATTCATAAAACTTTGTCACTATGACCAAGAATGATTGAGGACTCACACTAATCGCAGTGGAAGTTCAAAAACGTAGCAAAATACCTTTTTTTTTACATGTGAAATTTCATCATTTTTTTCACTTATTACTGGTTGCATTTGTTGCTATAGGTACACTTTGCTTCCTAAGTAAGAGAGATTCTTCGATGAATTTTTCATAGCATACAAACAGTAGAATTTTCCAAATCTATTAAAAACTGTGGAAAAAATTGAGATAATTAACTATAAAACTTGAATTTTTTCTAAACATAAACTTTAAAATGTGACAGTTAATTCATTTCTTCATAAATTAAATAACTTATAGACTTTCATACACCTGTAACTATGGTTTTTATGCTGTGCAAAAGTCATCGAAGAATCTCTCTTACTTAGGAAGAAAAGTGTACCTATACAAACAAATGCAGCCAGTAGTAAGTGAAAAAATGATGAAATTTCACATCTGAAAAATGTGTTTTGTTACGTTTTTGAGCTTCCACTGCTATGAGCATGAATCCTGAATCCTTCCTGGTCATGCTGTTAAGGTTTTAGGAATTTATTTGTAAAAGTATAGACAGTGGAAATTAAAATGTCCTGCAGTGCCTCTCCTGCTCCAAGTCGGCCCGTTTGACGTCCTACCCCCTTAACAGTTATGGCAATTACATTTGAAATAACAAACAGTTCACTTCCTTCTTTATCCAGCTGTTTCATTCTCATTCGATTGCCCTTTATAAAATCCTTTGGGTCGCTAGTCCGCGTCATGTATCTATTCAGTTACTTCTTCATGATCGATGCTTCGATCCTGCTGCTGGGGTTTGTGTTCACATTTAACTGGGATGTTCAGTTGAGAGAGAGCATGCAATGGCGGTTTTTCAAGGGATCCCAAAAGATGGGCCTAAACGTAGATCGTGTAGAAGAACTTAAAGAGGGATATGATGCGGCCGAGCAACCCTGAATATTTTTACTTATAAATTCAAGAGCCTTGAAAGTCTGCAGGCTTGCGTTGTTCTAGCTGTCCCTTGATAATTTCATGTAGCCACTACAACAACTGTGTACTGGTCTTTTACCTACAATGGTTTGCAATACTTAAGGATGAAAGCAACTTTTGCATGATGTGTCATGCTCGATGAAAAGAGGACCACACATAGAAATAACTGCTGCAGCATAGTACAAAACGTAACTGTAGCAAGTCAGAGAGGCGAACGTAAGTGACACCTTTATTGAAAGTCTGCATTACACTTAAGTCACCGCGACTCACGGTGGTCCCCTGGACATTAGAAAAGACGAGACCTGGTTCTGAATGGGGCGTGTGATAACAGAGAGCTGCGCATGCGCTGTAGCCTGCTCCCATGCTGGACACAAGGTGGGTAAGGTGTTCTTCTGGTAGAGCGCACCAATTCCCCACCAGCTGCATGATCGTGCTTGTGGACGTGCAGTAATACGGTTACCCAATGCATACCACACGTGATCGACAGGACTGAAGCCGAGAGAACGGGCAGGTTCGTCCATTCACCGAATATTCTCCTGCTGCATGATCTCCTCCACCTCCACAGTTGGATGTGGTGACGCATTACCATCCATAAAAATGAAGTCAGGGCGGAATGCGCATGGGAATTAGTACAGGGTCACAATAACGTTGACCAAGGACTGAATCGTGTTCAAAGATTTGGAGGTAAGTAAGTCCATGCGACATTAAGCTCTCCAAACCGTAACACTTGGACCACCAAGACGATCATGATCGGCACTGATTCTTTGCACATTGCTTACCCTCATATGGCGAGACGTGTAAAGGCTTTTTTTTAATTACCGCTACCAGTCACAAACTTTGTCAACTATTGTATTACTTATTTATTTAGCAACATGTTTCGAGGTAATACTACATCTTTAGGTTAAATGACATTACAAAAATAATTTTACAAGAAGGTCATACTGATGTTACATAGTCTTTTCGTAAATTCTGCAGTCATCCTGTGGAAGAAAGAAAACTTAGTAAGAGGCGATGTAACTTTGGAGGATGGACTGATGTTAGCACGAAAGTGTTTTGTAACGGTCACTCACTTTGTTCTTCTGGCATGGCAGTCTCGTTGTGATGCGCTGAGGTGTTTCCATTTCCGTGGCTCTCTTGGTCACTGTTCACGAAATGGTCACTAAGATAGCAGTAACTTGGAAACACGATCACAAACAGTTCTGTAGTGCAGTGGGGACAGATGGCGATCGAAATACAGCTGGTTTCGATTTCACGGTCGATTTGTCGATCCATGTGTGTGAGATGTGTACATGTCTTCTGCACGTCTTGTTATCGTATTACAAATATAGATTGGCGAAATACATTAGTAATTGAGCACCTGTTACATTATTATTGAACATATCATGATATAAACTATTTATTATACGTATTTCTAAGCTATTGCTGGGGCTAGAGTCAAACGACGGTCATGATATGTATCTTTTATTCTAAGAGCAGTGTAGTGAAATTGAAGTCTGCCATATCATTCAGGATCTCGTTATTCCCCATGTGGCTATGGATGAATATTTCCATTTCTTCCAAGATGTCCATTTTCCAACTCTTTTCCAAAGAATGAAATACTTTGAGATCGTTGTCTGTTGTAACAACTGAAATTGGAAAGAACACGTAAATGTTGTGGGGAAGGCTAACCAAAAGCAGCGTTTGATTGACAGGGCACTTAGAAAATGTAACAGACCTCCTAAGGAGACTGCCTACACTACGCTTGTCCGTCCTCTTTTAGAATACTGCTGCATGGTGTGGGATCCTTACCAGGTAGGACTGACGGAGTACATCGAAAAAGTTCAAAGAAAGGCAGCACGTTTTGTATTATTGCGAAATATGTGAGAGAGTGTCACAGAAATGATACAGGATTTGGGCTGGAAATCATTAAAACAAAGGCGTATTTTGTTGCGACGGAACCTTCTCACGAAATTCCAATCATTTAATTTCTCCTCCGAATGGGAAAATATTTTGTTGACACCGACCTACATAGGGCGGAACGATTACCACTATAAAATAAAGGAAATCAGAGCGCGTACGGAAAGATATAGGTGTTCATTCTATCCGCCCGCTGTACGAGATTGGAATAATAGAGAACGAACCCTCTGCCAGGCACTTAAATGTGATTTTCAGAGTATCCATGTAGATGTAGATGTAACACTGTCCTGTTTCATTTATATGTTTCACTACAGCTGATTTATTCGGTTTGCCTAGTTTGAAAGTCAATGTGTTCTTTAAAGCGGGTTTTAAAATTTCTTCCCGTTTGTCCAATGTAATATTTGCTGCAATGACTGCATGTAATTTTATAAATTCCTGCTTTGTTAAGTTTCTCTGTGGGATGTGAGATGTCATGTACCAGTTTCTTTTTTAAGTTGTTGTTGGTGGCATCACAACGAGACTACCACGCCAGAAGAACAAAGTGAGTGACCGTTACAAAACATTTTCGTGCAAACATCAGCCCAGCTTCCAAAGTGATATCACCTCTTACTAAGTTTTCTCTTTCCCAACAGGATGACCACAGCATTTACGAAAAGACTATGTAACATCAGTATGACCTTATTGTAAAGTTGGTTTTGTAATGCCATTTAGCTTGAAGATGAGTTATTACCTCGAAACATGTCGCTAAATAAATAAGTAATACAATAATTGACAAAGTTGTGACTGGTAGCGGTAATTAAAACAAAAAGACCTTTACATATTTCTACAGACAGTCACGGTCGAAAAATAGTCAAAATGGCTTCAAATTGTTGAAATGATATTTGCGACTGTAATTCTAACCGTCCCGTGCGGAATATTCTTTGTAATTTTTTGACGTATGTGTTTACTGCCGTTACTAGTTTCATATACTTCCCTCCACTGGAGAAGTCGCCTTTCGTTGCAAACATGGAGTAGCTCGACGTGAAAGAAAGGAAAGAGATTTTCGTTACTGGAAAACGTCCAAAATGTGGAGAGAACGAAGTCGTATGCGCTTCCAGAATACCATGGCGTATAGCGAATTCCTAGAAATGCGGACATCTCAAGAGCGTCTCTTATAGTGAACGTATGTGATATTCTTTGTGGTGATTCACCCGACGGTTGTGACACTCGCCTCGGAGGAATCCGCGGTGCTGTTAGAGAGGAGCGGTTTTCACTCTCTTACTTCTCTGATGGGCATCGAGGGTGCAAACACAACAGCAATTACAAAAACAATAATAACATCATCATCAACAACAACAACAACAACAACAACAACACACACACACACACACACACACACACACACACACACACACACAAACACACCACTGATCAAATTTAAGGGCTCCAAATATTTACAATTTGAACTCGACACCGACTGCTCGTGAGGACAGACTTCATGATGATACACGTGAGTAAATACTTCTTCAAGTTCGGTGGCTAGATATGAAATTTGTAATTGCTGATTTCTTATCCTTTGTGAACGTTACTCGACAGTAAATTTTGGTGATGTCGGGAGTAAAGACAAACCTACAGCAGGATGGAACAGGCGTGGTTTGTACCAGTTATTTCCATTTACACTGTCTCTTAAGAAAGTAGATGGTAGCATTTTTGATAGCTTAGAAACGTAAATGAAAACAATAATTTACCTCAGTTAGACAAAAACTAAACTGTTACAGTTTTTCCAATGATAAACGTTGACTCGGTTATCTCAAAGTTTTCTTTAAATTTATGATATGTCATTCTATTAGAATCACTACATATTACGAAGACCCCCAGCTGCAGCTCTCTGTCTGTATGTGAAAGCTAATCTCAGCAAGGACTACAGCGATTTTTATGTGATTTTCGCTAATAGATAGGCTGATTCATCGGGAATATTTGCGTATATAATTTATAATTACTTCGTGCAGACTGGCTGAACTGTGATAAAATGAACTCCTCCGGCGCGTTTGTCGGTCCATTGTGAAGGCTAATCTCAGGAACTAGAGTCGGTATTTTGATACGGCTTTCGCTAATAGATAGACTGACTCATCAAGGAAGTCTGTGTGTGCAATTTATTAGCGAAGCCGGTAATGTTCCGCAATTGCTAAATATGTGTGGTAATTCTGTATGTTCCCTAAAATCCTTCCCCACTCTCTGCCCTTTCCCTCTTCTATCGTCTCTTTGTCAACCTGCTCCTCTCCCCCCCCCCACCCCCTCTCTCTGCATGATCACCTCCTCCCTCTGTCTGTCTCTGTCTATTTCCTCGTCTCCCTCGCATGTTCATTTCCTCCCCTCTTCCTGTCTACCTATACGTCTCTCTGACCTCGTGACTTGCTTATTGTAATTGCAAACAAAACCTTCATTAGGAACTGTAATCGCTTAATGTGACTGGATAAGTCGGTGGGATCGTTAGGTAGCTGTGAGACTATTTCGCATTACTTGAATCTGTGCATAGGTAGGATTATGAATTTTCGGACCACTCATATGCAGTAGGCTCACTCTAATCACAAGCTGATTTGACGTAGATACACCATTCGTGTTTTCTGTGAAACCGACTGTAAGGGAGAAAACAGAAACAGCATATTGTTGTATACACAATTTTTGCTTGAAATTATATATAAGGAAGAAGAATATGTATATATAAAACAATTTGTATGTATATATGAAACAATTTGTGTAATGGTTTACATGCTCTGCTGTCGTAGCTGAAGTTGACCACAAGAAAGAAAACGAAAGCGCAAATTTTCACAAAACAACACAGTATTTCGTTTTTCGTAGTTGAGTTTAGCAGAGAACGTGTATACTGTCAGCTAAAAGAATATGTAAGCTTTGTCCGTCTGAATCTATATTAGTGTATTATGTAAAAATTTGAAGTAAATCGGTCAAGAGCTTTTCGAGATTTTTGGCAGCAACGTTTCCTCGATCCAAATGCTCATTAGAGTATCGTGTAAGAATCTGAAGTAATCGGTCAAGGAATTATTAAGATTTTTGGAAATAGCGTTTTCCTTTTATACATCACAAGTATGTTTATATAATGTATACACCTGAAAAAAATATAGAACCTATTCTGTTCATATGTTCATTAGACTACTATGTGAAGATCTGATGTAAATCGGTCAAGAACTTTTCGAGACTTTTGATATCAATGTTTCCCATTATGTATTACATATTTTCAGACGAAGTGCAACGTGGCATTCCTGTTACTAATGTTACTAGTTTTACCTCTTAATGGGGTCAAATAAGATTCAGAAGTTATTGAGAAACAGCATTAGTATTCTGGAACATCCAATTTATAATTACCTTTTGACTTCCTTTGAATACTTCAGGTGAATGTGTGTGTATGGTTCTTACTAAATAACCACGGCCAACAACCCGATACACCCTTTTCCATCTAAGCTTGCCTTTTCTGTTGCCCCTACCAGAGCACGTACCTTGTTCAGACTTACGAAGCGTCGTCAGTTGCATTACAATAATCAGTGTTGCTTAAGGAGTCAGACACTTGCTGTGTTTGCAGAGCGGGCTTGCGGGCGCTGCCACACAACGCTAAGATGCACTACAACCTGGCCAACTTCCTGAGGGAGACGGGACAGCGGGAGCTCGCCGTGCACCACTACAGAGAGGCGCTCAGGTGGGTGGCCGCGGCGGCCGCGTGGCTGCTGGAGCCGCACGAAGCGTGCGTCAGCACCTGAAGCACGGTCACATGTGACTGTGCCATTTATTATTTATAATTAAGAGAGTTTATTGACATTACGCCTTTTAAGGAATTTGAAAATTACCAATTGTGGATTATCCACTAGATATAGCCTTGCAAATACACTTAGAAACCCAAAGTACACAGTACCCAAATAAACAGTCCCTTAAGAGAAAGGTATAAAAAACGTAATGTGCCAGGCATTTATATAAACCTTAAGCATAGCGATTATCACTTACTTCACATAGCCACTTCATCAGACTCCTTAAAAACAGTTATTACATTAAGATGGCCACACTTAACGTTCTTCACTAAAATACCCTTATAAACTTACTATTTCAATCCGTTAAAGAAGCACTCGTTAAAAGGTCAATAACCAACTTAACGTCTCGGGCACTAATACCCCTTGCTTTATTTTGCCTTATTAAGAAAACAGAATTACTGACAAACTCCAGAAAATCAAACTCCCATAAATATATATATATATATAGCTTAACCCGCCTTTACAGAAGGAAGTCAAATACTAAACTTTCGAAGGCGGTATGTGAACAACTGCCGGTAGTGACCAGATTCTTAAACACTGCCAGACCTAGACCTCGGATGACATTTCACTCCCCGCCAAGGCGCTGGCACTATCAAAGGTTTTTGCGCGAATCGCAAATACATTCCAATAACTCTGAAACATAGAAACACGGTGCAGAACCTTTGACTCGATATATGGGTAAGCGTGTAAAGGAACACGTTACACTATTGACAAATTCACAACTTCGACCTTAAGCATTTTACACATGGACAATAGAGTGCAGGCTTTGGAAACGCCAACATAAAATCATTTGTTTACAAGAAACACAGAGCACTAGTAAACCTCTTGAGAAAACTTTCATATAACGGCCACTATGTAACTAGAGCAACTTAACTATTCCACACCGTCTTAAAGTTCGACTATCAAAATCTCACCATAATAATAAAATTTAAATGCCTCTGAGTGCGTCTGTCAACAAAGCACAATTACGAGGACTTACTTCATATCACGTACACAGTACGAAGGAGCGGGTTCCACAGCTTCACCGCTTCACTTCAAACTTTGTTCCCAGGGAAGTCACAGAACTTGTACTCCCAAGCTGCCCATGTCGCCAAAACACCTGGCCAATTTTACACAACAACACATAACGGTCATCACCCTCGTTCGCCAGCCATTGACACTCGTCTCCCAGCGAATGTCACGAGATCTCGAGGGTTACCCGTCGAGAGCTAACAACCCAATCGCTTCGCCCACCAACTCGGAAGATAAGACAAGCGAAAAGCAAAGATAGCTTAGCTCAACCACAATCGATCTCAACGATACATGGACAAAATAACACTGGCACCAGCTCACCATGGCTCAAAGCTAAATTTAAATGTTCCTAGATTTAGCTTTAAAAATGCTTTCATAATAAAATATTTTCATAAGGAAGCTTATCCCCTGTTTCACCCCCTTAGGGTTTCAGTTCCCAAAAATACTGAAACATGTATTTTTTTATTTGTAACCGAGAAGTCAAACACCAATGTACATAGAAGTACTCGTAGCTTTAAAGAAACTTGGTAATTCTTTAATAATTGCTGTATCATAGGGTTAAGTTTCAAAAAATACTGAAACTCTTGTATCTTTATTTGCATTCGAAACAAATAATTTTTAAATCGCAGTTGTACGTGCCCATTCGGTGGAGTGGTCCGAAATCACTCTAGTGCGATATTAGTTTTATCAATATGTACTAGCAGGAGCACAAAACGCGAAGAATGACGAGTACTGCAGCAGCGACTAAGCAGTGCCCTGGTCTGCACTGACTGCTAACGCACTGCAGCAGCGCTACTCAGTCGCTACTCGTTGTCATGTATTACTTTACGGTTGTACGTCCTGATATCAGCCCAATGGGTATAATAATTCGGAAGGTCACTTCGCCATCATCATGTAGTCACATGATGAGGTAACTGTGACCATTTTCATAATAATCATTTTCTGTGGAAACTGGTACATAACTAAGTCGACCCAGTTCCTACATATCGAACCTTATCCTTACTCATCTCAGGCAGATGGGCGGCCACAGACGCTACGGGGATGCCTCATCATCCATGTGTAGAGATGGTTTGGCGCCTGACGGTTTCACTTGCACCAGTTGGTGGCAGGGAGTCTCAGAGTTAGTGGCATGCTCAAAATGGTTCAAATGACTCTGAGCACTATGGGACTTAACATCTGAGGTCATCAGTACCCTAGAACTTAGAAGTACTTAAACCTAACTAAGGACATTACACACATCCATGCCCGAGGCAGGATTCGAACCTGCGACCGCAGCGGTCGCGTGGTTCCAGACTGAAGCGCCTAGAACCGCTCGGCCACACTTGACGGATATCGCTTGCGAGCACTATGTGAACAGTTACGCATCGGAATGGGGAAAGTAGGCGCGAACGTTAATAATAATGTTTATTGCGGTCAGGCTTTTGTAAAACGAAATCAGAACAGCAATGGCTAATACCAGTGGGATGGTAAACTCGTGTGATTCCTAATCTACTGTCAATAAACTGTAGTCATAGCTGCAACGTGATCTCTGAACATACAATATTATTTATTATGTATGTTATATATTATAAATTCAGTGTTTATTTCAAGAGACCTTTATCATCGTTTTATTAGTTTACTGACTGAATTATGTGAAGCAGTGAGAGTAATAGATTGATAGACTACATGTCACTTAGGTACACTGCTTGATACGTGAATAGTGCGACAAAGTGCAAATTTTTAGTGCGAGTTGCCTACATCAGGGGCAGGTATGCACTCATGGGTAAACCTACTGATCTCCTGTCATTGACAGGTCTTTAATCTATTGTTCTGCTAAAGGGAACCTCGTTTTTGGGTGACAATCACTTAACCTATTGTTCCCTTGACCCTCCCCCTCGCCCTCCACCCCTCAGGAAACCTCCCCCTTGCTGCTACAGGTACACTTTAAGGTCTGAGTTACTGGAATAGCCCCTCTCACGCTTATCAGTTTGATTGACTACTTAATTAAATTTATCAATTAATGACCCCCTTTTGATAAACCCACACCCCTCCCACACTCCCTCCCACAAATTGGCGTGAAAAAGACTCAGTTGATTGGTCATTTGGAGAGAATCCTATTGTAGTGTATGGAATATTGTTTATACAATTTAGACATTGTGTGGAATATTGAGTATTTAAACAATTTAGGGGGTTCAAGGCAATGTAACACATGGAAATTGATGGCTCTTTGGTGGAGAGGAATGATCTCATAACAGGAAATTCAAGGGTATATTACTTATATATAAACAATTCAGTTTGTGGGGGTTGGATTTCTCTTGCTCATCATTCTCTGCTCTTTTGAAACATATAGGTCTTGTAAGAAGTAATTACATGGGCCAACATGTTGCATAACCTAATGGTTGCCACTGTACTCTGGGTGTCTTAACCTAATGTTCGCACTTTGATTGCACTTAACCTGTTGTTCTGTTAAGTGGTTTTCCATGTCACCCCCATTTCCTTAAACTATTTTACCGCCTTTGATACCAAATCAAGTAATTAATTATGTTCTCCCACCATTTTCTGGTACACTTTCCGAATTTCACATGCTTTTGAACGCCACTGCTTTCGCATTCATCTTTATCACCCAACTCCTTAAACTACCATACTGAGTTTTACATAAAAATTACGTAAATTAACGTAGTGTTCTGCACTTAACCTGCTGTTCTGCTCCATGACACCAACTCACACACACCCTCCCCTTAACTATTGAACCCCCAACACCACATTTTTATTAAAAATTGATTCAAACTAATTAAATCGATATTCTTCATACTGATGTTTTTTTTAATTTGCATCATTCTACTGGTTGGTGAAATCGATGGAATATAGTTTTAGCAAAAGATCGCTAGTAAAAAACACATCCCACCAACCGATGCCCGATGCCGGATGCCGGCTGAAGATGGCACCGACTCCACACCTGCCCCCAACAGTCAGGATGCACTGGCGGCCACCGCGAAGTGACGATGCGACCATTAGCTGCCAAGCCACACACCGTTTGGGTCCTGCAAGCATGAGGCAGTGGCAACCCGTATTCACTTGACACCTGAGAAATTCCTGTCGAAATACGTGTTCACCCAGGCACCGTTGCTGGCGCGATGACGCGGAACTGTGGGGACCAGCGCTATAGAAACCCGTTCCAATGCTTCCCAGAGTACCTCAGAGTGCATTGTTCCTAGCAATCCTAAAGGGACACACGAGACGCGTCGGCCATGTGTATGTGTTTACCTGCCCAGTGAGGCTGACAGATCGCCACGCGATATGTGCATAGCATGGCTGTTATTTTCAGTGTCCTACAGTTACTGGTCTGGAGATGTCCTATTACCACAATGTTAGGTGAGGGACAACATTATACCAGAGATGGATGGTCTGCTTCAACTTGTCTTTCAACATACGAACAAAAAATACGCCACCTTACACTCAGAACTTTCTGTAGATAAACAACGCAAAAGTTTTCTACAGAGCATCAAATACATACAAAACTCATAAGAATATTGGGTTCAAATGGATCTGAGCATTATGGGACTTAACATCTATGGTCAACAGTACCCTAGAACTTAGAACAACTTAAACCTAACTAACCTAAGGACATCACACACATCCATGCCCGAGGCAGGATTCGAACCTGCGACCATAGCAGTGACGCGGCTCCGGACTGAGCGCCTAGAACCGCTCGGCCACCACGGCCGAATATTGGGAATCAGGAACATATCTACCAGTGTAACTACAATTTAGTATTACGATTGCTGCTGCAGTCTGACACCGATAGATGTACAGGTAATGTCTCCTCTTGACCGCTGTGGTTTTGGAATAAATCTCAGTATCAATTGCACACAAAATTTTCCACATAAAAGTCTCTCTCATGCCCTCATGGTCATCGATGTGCTGAATCTTCACATCCCTCACGATAGGACACACTCTCATTTTCTCTGGTCATGCCACAACGCAAGCCACTGTAATATTACACTACAATATATACATTTTAAACAAACAGTGCAGTTATTTTTTATATCTGTGCAGCACCTGAAGAAATTATGGTATGCCCACACTCACACCAACAACATGTTTCGATTCTCCTCGGTCCTAGGCGAATATCGGTCAAAGGTTTTGAATCAGCGCTTCTGGAATGTGCTGCACCCTGCCAAGATTCTCTCAAACAAGTGTTATGAAAGACAGGTGTCCAGCACTATGTGTTAATTAATACTGCACTTACGGATGTAGTGCTTGAAAAGACATCACCAAAGTGGGTTAGTGTACTGTAATCAACACCACTACCGATGGAACAACAAGGAAAATACGATTATATGCTTAGGGATGCCGAACAGGGGACGTCTTCTTAAAACCATATTGCCCATTCTGATTGTACACTATAGCAGGTCCAGTTGAACACTTGCATTGCTATATTGTGCCCAGTTAATTGAAATCACGATTCCCCATGTCCAGTCTATCCTTCCATTATGATTAGACATAGGTAATTCTCTTGGTTTTTACGTAAACAGTAGTTTTATTACTTCCCACAAACATATGTCGAAACATAAGCCACCGTACCATTACGTTCAAGCAGCAGCATAACTTTTCTATCAATTACATTAGTATAAAAGTATTATGATATGTCCACACTTGCACCAGCGGGGTGTCGTTTTTGCACTGCAAAAAAGCTTCCTGCCATTACGTATTTGTCGATGAATAAAGGATGTAATTACAATTTTAAAAAGCCCTAGAGTCTTTTCAGTTTATCGGTTTCACTGCTTCCATGAAACCTTTTGGTATTTTCGATACTTGTAAATTCAGGAAACACACAGAAAGTTCTGAGTGTAAGGTGACGTATTCTTTGTTCATGTGTTCAAAGACAAGATGCATCAGACCATCTATCTCTGGCGTGATGCTGTCCTCTCATCCAACATTGTGGTGTTACGACATCTCCAGACTAGCAGCTGCAAGACACCGAAAATACCAGCCATGCTGTTGCGCACATCTCGTGGCGATGCGTCAGCCTCGCTGGGCTGGTAAACACACGTGCCTGGCTGACACACCTTGCGTGCCCCGTTACAATTGCTATGAACAATGCACCCTGAGCTATTCTGGGAAGCAGTTCCGCATGATAACGCCACCAAGATGCCTAGGTGAACATGTATTTCGACAGGAATTTCTCAAGTGTCAAGTCAAGAAAGGGATGCCGCCGTCTCATACTTGCGGGACCCAAACGGACACCTGTGCATGGCTCAGCAGCTGACAGTCGCGTTGTCACTTCTCGGGTGCCACCGGTGCGTCCTGACTCTGTGGGTGCTTGCAGAGGGTGTGCGTGAGTAGGTCACATGGAGCAGATCAGCAGGTTAAGTGCAGAACACTATGTTAATTTGCATAATATCTATGTAAAATGCAGTACAATAGTTTAAGGGGGTAGGTGACAAGTAATAATGTGTCAGACATGTCGTTAAAAAGCATGTTAAATCTGAAACATGTACCTGAAAATGCTGGGAGGACATACCTAATTACTTAATTTGGTGTCAAAGGCGGTAAAATAGTTTAAGGAAATGGAGATGAGATGGAAAATCACTTAAAAGAACAATAGGTTAAGTGCCGACAAAAAAGGTGAACATTTGATCAAGACACCAAAAGTATAGTGTCAAACATTAGGTTATGCAACGTGTTTGCTCTTATAATTACTTCTTACAAAACCTACATGATTCCAAAGAACAGAGAATGATGAGTAAGAGGAATCAATCCCCACAAACTGAATTTTTTATAAATAAGCAATATACCCTTGAATTTCCTGTTATGAGATCCTTCCTCTCCGCCAATGAGCAATCAATTTCCTTATATTACATACACTGCCTTGAATCCCCTAAATTGTTTAAATAAACAATATTACACACATTGTCTAAATTGTTTAAACAATATTCCATGCACTAGAATTGAATTGCCTCCAAATCACCAATCAACTGAGACTTTTTCTGCCAATATGCAGGAGGGAGTCTGGGAGGGGAGTGGGTTTAGCAGAGAGGGAGGTTTTAATTAATTGATCAATTTCATTAAGTAGTCAATCAAACTGATAAACATGAGATGGTCTATTCTAATAACTCAGACTTGAAAGTGTACCTCTAGCAGCGAGGGGGGAGGTTCCCTGAGGGGTGGTTGGAGAGGGCTGGGGAACAGTAGTTTCAGGGCCTGTCAAACAAAAAAAAATGATTCTTTTACCAGAATAATCGGTGAAGGACCTATAATTCAAAGGAGAACAATAGGCTAAGTACCTGTCAATCAAAGGAGAACAGTAGGTTTTCCCTGAGTGCATACCTGTCCCTGATGTAGGCAACCCGCACTAACAAATGCGCTGATGTCCACTTTGTCCCACTACTTATGTGTACCTTGGGAGCAAGTCTACCAGCCAAATCTATCAAGACCAAGAGTCCGAAGCCAAGCCTGTATGAGTGGAAAGTAAGAAGCGATTATTGAAGAACCAGTACTAATTAAAAAGGGCTTTACAAAACCGACATTTGGTAGTATACCCATCCATTAATTTCTCATTACTGAAGAGTCAGAGCAATATAATTTATTCTAAAATACACATATAATCTCGTTTGAAAGCATTCAAATGATACACATACATTCTAGTGCCTTGAAGATAGTCTAACATGAGCAGTAACGACTGGTGTATGGTTACACCTCAAGAGACAAAAAAACAGAGGCCATATTGACAGTATTTTCGTTCAGTGTAACTAGTATTAGTTACAAAATAACTGTTGTTTTTGTGTAGCGTGAATTTGAGTTGTACCAAATCGTGTGTCATAATGAGGTCGAGTAATGGACTTCATTTTTTTTACCAAACAACTCTGCCAATGTAATTTACATACGAAAATACTGGCGTATGAAAAATTACTACGTTCACTAATTAACATTCCGTTGGACTGTCGGGAGCACGTGAGAGGCGTAACGAGCGCACGGGTAAATGACGGCAGCGTGCTTCCTGACATTTTAGGTGTAATACAATGGTAAATTTCCAGATAAAGCGAGTTCAAATAAAGAAAAGAAAGAAAAATAATGATTTTTATCATACTGAGAAGTGCACTTGTGGAAATTAAAATCAAGAATAACATTCAGTGAACGTAAAACAGTAACGTAATATTTCGACGATAGAAAGAGTAAAACAGTTTTCAAAATAATTGTCGTTATTAACTACCATAGATATGTTTCCTTGCGTTTTCTTCTCAGCAAGACCCTTCACGAAGTGTAATTCTGCAACTCATGCTCAGAAAGTCATCGTAACGTTGTGGCAGAAAGTACGTGTTGCATTAGAAACTATTTTCCCGCATACCATTCCATGTGGGGATGTTGGTGCCTCTGTGTATACGCCTGAATTTCTTTAAATTTCCCTCGAGGTTATTAAGCCACATTATAGCTGCAGTAAGTAATTTGTTTTGCTATTTGGTTTGGAATTCTGGCTCTCTAAAGTTTCAGAGTAAGCCCATCTGCAGTGTGCAATAGGTTCTTCTAACATGATCCATCTGTATGTGTGGAACATTCGTGTGACGTTCTCTCAGAGATTAAACGAAGCTATGACAAAGGACGCAATTTACTTTCAAAAACGTCCTTCTTCCGTTAATTGAAGTTGTGAAGTGTCTCAAACTGACGTAAAATACTAAAGAAGAGACTGAACGAGCATGTCACTATCTTTTTTGTGAATGAACCAAAATTATCAGGGATCTTGCGTTAAACCTCAGTTTCGCATGTTCTTTCAGTACAGCTATATTTGTGTCGTTGTTCGCCAGTAAATCTCTCTGGACGTACACTGTCAGAGATTTGTTGTGACCGATTTCAGTAATTGACATCCAATCATGCAACAAGGGATATTTGGTTTTCCTTCAAGTTCCGCACGTTGTATTGCACATACGTTACCCGCCACGAACTTCTCTCTTCTGCATAACTCTTCGTCTGAGAGTACCACATGCACCCAATATCCTTTTATTTGTAGGATGTATTCCAGTCTCTGTCTTTCCCTACAGTTATAATCCTCTACAGCTTCCTCTAGTACCACGGAAATAATTCATTGTTGTTTTAGCGTATGTACTATCCTCTAGCACCTCCTTCTAGTCAAATTTTTCACGAATGACTCTCGTCACCAATTCTGCAAAGAACTTCCCCTTTTCTTACAGTATGAATCCACCTAGTTTTCGACATCTTTGTATAGAACCATTTGCCACATTTTCTTCCAACCCTGTTTCTCGCAGTCTATGATTCACTTGCTCCAAATGTACAGTCTCACAGATTTCTTCCTGGAATTAAAACGTTAATACTAATAGACTTATTTTGCCCAGTAACGCCCCCTTTGCCGTACTAATTTCTTCCAGAATGTCTTATTTTTATTTCCAAGGTAGTGGAATTTCTTCACAGCATCTACATCGTTGCGCCTAATTTGATTTTTAGTTTACCAGCAATCTCATTTATGTTGCATGTCATTACCTTCATCTATACCGAGTTTTTTTTTCAATCTATAGTGCGTGTTCTCATTCGACTGTTTCTTACACTCAACGAGTGCTGTAATTCTCACTTTCACTGTGGATAGAAATGTAACCAGTGCAGAGAATGTTGCTATTGATATCATTTCGCTCTGAATTTTAGTCCCACTCCAGAACCTTAGTTTTATTTCCATTATTACTTCTTCTACTCATAGACTGAACAGAAGGGCGATAAGCTGCATTCCTGTCGTGCGCTGTATGTGCACTTCGTTCTTTTTCTTCCATTTTTATTGTTCCTTCTTTGTTCTCATACACGTAATTAGTTGAGTACTCAGCGTTTCCTGGATGTGTATATATTCAAATTCGATTAGTGGGTCTTCGCCTTCCCCTCTCTCTGTCAATCTCCTTCTGTTCCCCTTCTCTATCAATTTCCCCCTCCTCCTCTCCCTGCCCATCTCTTACTTCCCCACAAATGTGTCCATGTCCCCCTCCTCCTCTGTGTCTATCAATCCGCTCCTACCCCCTTCTCACTACCCCACACCAACAGAACTTTGCTGGATCTTACCATCACAGTATTTCTTTTCAGATAGTAAATAACATGTATACCGAATTCGATTGAAATCGATCCGAGGGTTTAGAAGGTGTATTTTACCAGCGGATCTGCCCACATACGCACAATTCATATATATTTAACATATTGCACACAAATTTTGAATATTTTACCTTTATCTCTAGCGAATTTCAGCTCGCAGTTTCGTTTTCACACAGCTCAGAGTGTGCGAGTGTGTGTGTGTGTGTGTGTGTGTGTGTGTGTGTGTGTGTGTGGTGTGTGAATTTCTAAGGGAATGAGTTGCTGAGGTCATCAGTCCCTACACTGACACGCTACTTAAACTAACTTAATGTAAGAAGAACACACACACCCATACCCGAGGGCGGACTCGAACCTGCGGCGGGAGAAACCGCGCAATCCGTATCATGAGGCCTCGAACCGCGGGGCCACTCCGCGCGCCTAAGTATCCTGAACTATGTGTCCCCACGTGATGTATTTTTGCAGGTGCTTCCAGTGGTGTATGTGAACACCGTCAGCAAAATGTGCTGCGAACAGAGTTATTAGCAAAATAGTAACAAATTAAAAGGTCATTCTTCATTCGACAGTTTTATTGCATGAATGCCGAGAATGGAGTAGGGGATAAACTTTTTTCTCGTTTTGTGTGTGTGTGGGATGGGGAGAAATCTGTGAGACTGTACACTGGGAGCTAATGAATCATGGGATCAGGAGTGGGAGCAAGAAAATATTATGTGCAAAGTTCGTTGAAAATCACTAGGTGCTCTCATTCTGAAACACTGGATGAATATAGTCTGACTGTTTGTGCGTCATGAGCTACGCCTCTTTTTGACCCCACCACCCATTTGTTTTAGAGGTAGATGTTTTTTAGCACCACTGTTATTCTTTTCACACAGTAAGTGATACGTGTACCAAATTTAGTTGAAATCGATCCATTTGTTTACGAGGATACATGGAATATATACATCCACCCTTACAAAATAAATGTACGTGCGCGTTAGCTGCGCTAGAACAGAATGGACTTTTAGGATGCGAAAGTTTAAGTCGTGATGAACAAAATATATCCGTCTGAAGGAGTCGATTAGATGCAGATTTAATGCTTGCAATCGATCTCAGATTGACAAAAGGAGCGGAGAATTCAACAGCGTTATACCACAGATTTTCGAAATGTTGTACTGTATTGTATTGTATGTTAACTGGGGACCTTGAAACGACGGAGAGGCTCCGTCCCCGCCGCAGCCGAAGTGGTCCACAACCCCACGACCACTACCGCAGTCCACTTCACCCCTCCACCGCCCCACACCGAACCACTCTTTCAGGGTTATTGTGCGGTTCGGCCCCCGATGGACCTCCCCACTGAACGTCTCACACGAGACGAGTGTATCCCCTATGTTTGCGTGGTAGAGTTATGGTGGTGTACGCGTACATGGAGAACTTGTTTGCGCAGCAATCGCCGACATAATGTAGCTAAGGCGTAATGAGGGGAACCTGCCCACATTCGCCGAGGCAGATGGAAAACCGCCTAAAATTCATTCGCAGACTGGCCGGTTCACCGGACCTCGACGCAAGTCCGCCGAGCGGATTCCTGCCGGGGACCAGGCGCTCGTTCCAGATCCGGAAGCTGTGCGTTAGAACGCACGGCTGACCGGGCGGTCTTTTCCAAATGTTACAAAGCCTACTGAAGCAAAGAAGGAATATATCTTCAAACGTTTGCAATAACTGATGAGCCTTAGTCTTTATCACAAAATGTTCATAGATCGATACCCAGTGCTTCTCTAAATTATTTGCATCTTTCTCAGTACATAAGCACTAGTTTCTTAGTTTTTTTTCACGGAGAAATACCTACTTTCTCTAACTTTTTTTTCCATTTCTCACAATGCAATTGACTTTCGAGGAGCGGACTTGGTAACAAAAGCTCAGATGTGCTAGCTGCTGATGCTTCTGAAGACTTATGTGGTATTGATAAACTCCATGGAAGAGACCTTCAGTCCATCAAAATAAGCCCAAGGGTGTCTCAGTTACGCTCTGTTCATAAAAATACCGCCCGTGCTCGTTGCGCTGAGGCAGTTATGCCCGAGCGAGGTGGTGCCGTGGTTAGCCCATTAGAGTCGCAGTCGGAAGGACGACTGCTGAAATCCCCATCAGGCCATCGAGAGTTAGCTTTCCCAACATTTCTGCACATCACCTAGTGAAAATGCCGGGATGGTATGACCGGTTCCCTACCATATAATAGATTAATCTGAACTTATTCTCCGCCTCTAATGACCTAGTTTCAAAATGGTAGCGAGACGGATGTATTAAGATGTCAGGCCACAAAAAATAAATAAATAAATAAATAAATAAAAATAACAGTTCACCCTCCCCCCCCCCCTAAAAAAACAGAATTTCATTTCACAAGTTGTGCGAACTGTTATTACGAAATTTTTTAACTCGTGAAAGTTCACAAAATCGTATTAATGCAATTATTTATAACAATCCAAAAAAATCAGCAATAAACATTTTCCATTCCAAATCTGACGTGTATTAATTTGAAGTTTCAAATTGTGATACTGCTTGGAGTTTGACCTCAGATATTTCTGTCTCAGATTCAGTAAAACACAGCGTGCATCCACTTACCAGTACTACAGACAGAAAAACATTTCCATTAAAAAATGTTCCAGAATAAGACACCAAGTTAGCTCATCAGTTTTAGCAATTAGATAACTCATTTGTTAACTCATCAGTTAACATCTTTAAGTACGCCAAATCACAACAGGCAGTGGGCATCTACAAAAAAAGCGTGAAACATAACCTTTGCGCAAAAGAGAAAAACATTTTTGAACTCTCGTAAATAGACAACGTTTGTCACATTAGAGATTCCAAGATTAGGAACAAATGGCTGATCATGTAATTAGGTAGAATGCACATCTCAGTCAAGAAAGTACATACCAGTGTACATAGCTTGGTTTTAAGTTGTGGTAACTCGATTTAGTTCTATGAAAGAATGTGTAAATATAGGCAACGCGGCCCACATGGCTTAAACTAAAACAGTAGGTACTAAAACTGAACTTATATTAATCCTGAATAGCAGCTAAATTACATTCAACCAGCACATATAATATTCATAAATTACCAGCATGTCTCAAAGCCAATACAAGAACTAAACAAACCTCCCCGAATAAGTGTGGCGCAAACGATTTTAGTAAGTACGTTAGCCTAGCTGGAACTGGTAAATTCTTTAAATAAAATCCTGGTTATCTTAAACGTAACACAATATAACACTCATACTATAAAGAACTCTATGGCATAGCAGATAGCTCTGAATAGCTGCTCGTACAGTCTGTATACACTCTAAGATGCTCACCAAATAAGTCCAAGCGGTGCTGATGACTGCAGCTCACTGCTCGCACATTGCCCTCTGTAGGCACAAACAGCAGACGGTTCAAGGCTGTCTTCCACCAAAGCGAAATACTTCTTCGGCACGTAACTGGTAGAATATGGAATCGCATACCCGCTCGAAGTCATATTCAACTTCAGCAAATGCTGGTGGTACCCATGTGCGACATGTCTGACAGCACATCTCCTTCGATGACCATCCTGCAGTTTTCGGTGACGAACTTCTCAGAACGGGCTCATCCACAATGTCGTTAAGTTGGTTCTGTGGAGGGTGTGCATCTCCACGGGGTGGGAGGTGAGGGAGCAAGTTGCGAAGAGAGTATACCACATTTTCGAGATTATATCACAGCACAGCACGCCTCATAATTGGCGACAACACGTCAAACACTAATTTTCATTCTGCGGCCTTCTTGCGACAATTATGGAATATACCTCGCGAACATTATATGGGCTCCAGAATGAGATTTTCACTCAGCAGCGGAGTGTGTGCTGATATGAAACTTCCTGGCGGATTAGAACTGTGTGCCAGACCGAGACTCGAACTCGGGACCTTTGCCTTTCGCAGGCAAGTGCTCTACCAACTGAGCTACCCAAGCACGACTCACGCCCCGTCCTCACAGCTTTACTTCTGCCAGTACCTCGTCTCCTACCTTCCAAACTTTGCAGAAGCTCTCCTGCGAGGAGAGCTTCTGTAAAGTTTGGAAGGTAGGAGGAGAGCTTCTGTAAAGTTTGGAAGGTAGGAGACGAGGTACTGGCAGAAGTAAAGCTGTGAGGACGGGGCGTGAGTCGTGCTTGGGTAGCTCACTTGGTAGAGCACTAGCCCGCGAAAGGCAAAGGTCCCGAGTTCGAGTCCCGGTCTGGCACACAGTTTTAATTTGCCAGGAAGTTTCATTATATGGGCTTTCAGGACGGCCCGACAAAACGATGAAGAGAGTTTAATTCTCTGACGGTTGTTCAAGACTTGTATTTGTTCATTCGATGCCGTATACAAAAGGTAGTCCAACAGCTTATTAAGAAAGATTTTGTGCCATAGTATAGATGGTTACGTAATTCTGGCTTGCAGCTGCTGTCATTTTGATTTGGAATTGTCGCTGGCGGTCTAAAAACTGCAGCGGGTCCTCGTCCCGTAGTGTGTGGTAACGCCCCTTCGTGTGCTCGCAGGCTGTGGCCGGACTACGCGAGCGCTCACAACAACCTGGGCACGCTGCTGGCGGGGGCGGAAGCCGAGGCCCACTTCCTGGCCGCAGTGGGGCTGGCGCCGGCGCACGTGCACGCCCACTACAACCTGGGCCAGCTCTACAGGTGAGGCGAGGGGGCGCGTGATCCACGTGCTGGCCTCTCATAGGAGGTAGTGATCTCAACTCGCACGTGTTGTGCTCTGGTGTTACTCAGCGAGAGACGGAGACAGATCAAATCTCCTCAGACCAACATATTTTAGCTGGTGTCTCCTGAGTCTTTTGAAGTAGCATACCTGAATAAAATCTTCTAGTTTGTAAGCTGCATCAGTTCGCATAAGCCACGTGAGGTTTCGACGGCTGTCTCTGCCATCGTCATCAGGAGTACAAGCCACTTATTGCTGGGACTGGAACCGTGTTAGTGTAAGGACAGAAAGAAAGACGGAGATATGCGTGCTGACTCGCCGCGCTGTCCAACGCAGCTATACGCGCCTATTGCTGCACGCAGAGATCGCTGGTCAGCCTGCCCGTCAAGGTGCAGCAGAGCCATTACGTCATGCGCGCACCGCTAGCTCTGTAGACTTTCTCATACGATTCTACAAAACTATTAATAAAAAAGGATTTTTGTGTTATGTATAGCTTTATACGTCAGCTTTATGCTGAAGTGCCAATAATGTCGTTAATGCTCATATTTATTGTGATATTCTGATTTAAGTAAGATTCTGCGTGAAATTAAAAAAAAATATTGCAATGAAAAATACGGCGCACTACATTTCTGCGTTTGGTGCACATTACACTATATGTTTCGGCGAATGATATAAGCTAAGATTCTGAAATTCACTTTAGACTTAGAAGTTTTCTATCTGTCTTCAATCTCGACAAAATGAAATGTATGTGTCAAGTTCACCTCCGATTGCATATGTGTAAGAATGAAATATTTATAACGTACGTCATATCTCTCAAACCGCTGAAGATACCGAAACGAAATTTTGGCACTTGATACCACAGAAAGAGGAGAGTATTTTCCCATGTGAATAAGAACGCGACCTTCCTTATCTGCGTCGATATAGAGAAAGCTATACCTGTTACTTATCTTTTTTCACTTCAGTTTTGTTATTTTTCAAAAAAAGTCTTGGGTAACTAGTGGAAAGAGAATCTGCCAGTATGAAAGTAAACGTGAACGTCCTTTTCTTATATTACTGCACACCGACACAACGAGGTTTTTTGTGAGATACTGACCGTTCTTCTCTGCTATTACTTGTTTAATAAGACACACTGTTCTGAGATTGTGTCGCAATAGAAACTGCAACATGAGTTGGCGCAAATTATACTGTGTTTTGACAAAATAAGCAAAATTAAACCTGCGCACAAGAGAACTGTATCTGTTACTCATAACTGATGAAGCTTCTTCAAATGAGGAAAGATTAACAATTCTGACAAAAATAAATCGCCAATTCTGTTGCACTTCTAGCGTAATTCTGCAGTCCGCCGTATTTTTAATAGTAGATGACAGAAATGGAAACTTACCATAGGATTTTCTTCCGTTTTTCATTTGACAAATACGAAAATAATTCCAGAATGAGATTTTCACTCTGCAGCGGAGTGTGAGCTGATATGAAACTTCCTGGCAGATTAAAACTGTGTGCTGGACCGAGACTCGAACTCGAGTTCAAGTCTTGGTCCGGCACACAGTTTTAATCTGCCAGGAAGTTTCATGAAAATAATTCTTAGCAAATAGTTTAGAATTTCTGTTCTCTTCCCCATTCAGAGGAAAGTGGAGAAGTTCATCCAACCTGTAACCTATTTTAATCTTAATTACTAGTCTCAGGCGGTTCATAACGTAATGAAAGAATGTAGTTCCTGAAGGGCATTGATAGATGGTTCAAACGGCTCTGAGCACTATGGGACTTAAAATCTGAGGTCATCAGTCCCCTAGAACTTAGAACAACTTAAACCTAACTAAGCTAAGGACATCACACACATCCATGCCCGAGCCAGGATTCCAACCTGCGACCGTAGCAGTCGCGCGGTTCCCGACTGAAGCGCCTAGAACTGCTCGGTCAAAACGGACGGCCATTGATAGATGGTGAAACGAGATTTGTTGTGGTTTCCTGTAACAACGTAAGTGAAGAAACTAAACATTTATTTTCTTAACAAAAATGTACTTTTGATAACCTACCGACATGATTTGTTTTCAGCTCCTCACTTAATAAACGACTGTTTCAGGAGCTTTAAATCGTGGAAAGAAAATCATTTGCTAAGTTTCAATACTGGCATTCCCTTGTTACAGAGACACTGGGATACAAGATTAGTCTGAAATTGCAACAAAATGAATGATTTATTTTGGCCTGACTTGTTAACATTCTCTCCCCTGGAAAGCGTCATCAGTGGCGATTTTTGGCTAAAAAGTTTAACAATTCCGATGCAATTATATCCCCAATTTTGTTGCAATTTCAGGGAAAACCCGTAATGCAGTTATCTTTAAGAATGAACAGCTCCGACTGAAACTAAGCAAATGATTGTCTCTCTAAACTTCATTCTGCTTCACACATGAAAAAAATACAGAAAATACTATGCGATGTGTCCATTAGTATCTCTAAACAGAGTGGCGTGAATATTCTTCTACAAGTATTTTTTAATTCATCAGTGATATTGACTTGACTTTGGTGAATAGTTTGCAAGGCTCCGCAAGTCGTCAGTGTGTTGACAGTTTCAGAGATAGGAAAGAGTTTTACTCGGCCGCTTCTACTCTACAGCAAAAAAAGTACTGTTTCATCAAAAATAACAAATTTGGTACCTGTGTATCTGTGGATAACAATGTTACCAAAACGTGACAGTAATTTACGAACCGCTTGAAACGACTCATTAACGTTAAAATAGGTTGTAATTGTATGCAATCTATCTTCAACAGATTACAAAATGGTTATGATGAAGAAGGTCACCGCTTCACTCTGAAAGGGGATAGGATCAGAAATATGGTACACTGTTTGTTGTGAATTGTTTTACATTCCTCAGATGAAGAACAAGGAGAAAGATTGTTCGATAAGTTTCATTTCCAGTCGCTCACTATTAAAAAATACGATGGATTACACGATTTCGCCAAAATTGCAACAGCATTAGTGATATATTTTTGTCTGAGTTGTTAGCCATTTCTCGTTTGAAGAAGCTACGTCAGTTATAAGCAACGGTTACATTTCTCTTATTAACAAGTTTAATTTTACTTTTTTTATCAAAGCAAATATAAATTGCACTAACTCACTTTGCAGTAGCTATAGTGAAAGAATCTTGAAACAGGGTATCTTATTAAACAATCAATAGCAGACCATTGTTATCACTACCTTACGGAAATCCACGTGGTGTCGTTTTGCTGTTACATAAGATAATAAATTTTTTATTTGTTTCATTTCAGCAAATATTCTTTTCAATGACAGTCAGAAACTTAAAAAAATTACAGTACTGGATTGAAAATGTAAAACAAAAACCATAAATTCTGCTACATCGCCTTAAGATAACAGAGTTCCATGTCTTAACTATACAGCAAAATACTCTCCTCCTTGTGTTCTATCAATTGCCAAAATCTCCTATCGATGTTGTGGATATTTCATTCTCGCTCACGTGCGGTCGGTAGTGTAAGCGCTACATAAAATCCATTTTCTCGAGATTGGAGTCAGATACATACCTCCTCCGAAGTCTAAAGAACAATTAAATGTCTTAGTTAAATTTTATTTGCAGCAAAATATGGTGTAATATGCACTAAATGTGAAATCCATATTTTTCATTTTACACTTCTTCGAATTTCGCACAGCGTCTTACTTAAATGGGAATAGCACAATAAGTATTAGTATTATAGACATTCTCGGCACTTCACCATGAATATGATGTTTAAAGTTACAGGTAACGTGAAAATAATTTTTTTTCTGATTAGTTTTTACAAAATAGTTTCAGAAAGACTGCATGACGTGCGCCTCGATTATGTCAGCGAAGAGCGTCGCTAACTGGCGCGCTGAAAGTGGGCAAAGAACGTCTCGTTTTTTCCGACTCGGCTGCAGGCACAGGGCTGAGCTGGTCAGCGCTGCCACCCAACTGCCAACTGCTGCTTCATGAGATAACAAGGGATATTTCCCTCGCTGGGTCAGGGTGCTTCGCATGGGGGTTCACAGGCCCCTACCGATGTAGTCTTAACCAGTCCATAATATTATATCTGACTTTCATAAAACAAACGCGATATTTTGATATTCTCTCGGCCACTCCAAACAAACTGTTAGTGATACATAAAAAATGAACAAGATCTTTTTGTAGGAAATTTAATGTAATTAAATTATGTACTGGCAATTGTATTCTCTAGAGGCCAAGTTCTTGTGTTATTCAACTCAGCCCCAACGGTCAGAATTTATGAAAGGTTGCTTATGGCACTGCCTCCTTGGATTATAAAGAAATTTGCTACTGGACGAATTATTTTGCACATTAGACATTTTTTGGTCTTCATTCAGTGACTTTATTTAGCCAACAGGTGAGTCGAGCACTTACATATCGTTAAACTCACGCTTGTGTAAATTTTACCTAACAGTTTTGTGAATACTATCAGCATAAAATAAACAATTACACCGTCATATACATCATGTCTCGTGACAATGAAACTACTGCCCTTGTAGGGTTAAGTTGGGATTGATTTCTCAACGTAATTAATTTTAGCGTAACGTATATAATAGTCAGTTTTTTTCCGTTACCCTCATGGGTATGCTTCATTGTTAACGTTAACGAAACACCCGACTATGCGGGTAGGATAATAGCACACTGAGTATAAACCAAAGGACGCCTAATATCGGCAATAGTTCGTGTAGTCGGAAATTTTTGTACAGTAGTAAAAGGGAGTATGACGAACAACGTACTAGAAACACTGACTGATGAGGAAAGAGTGTAGCAGTGAAGGTGCATTGGAAGATAAATTTTGCATGTTTTTCTTGAATAACTGGAAGACCGTGCCCTCCTGCGAAAACGAATCTCATTACAAAATTTAACTACATCAAATTTCCTACAAAAACGGCCTTCTTCATTGTTTTTCTGTAGGACTAATAGTTTTCGTGCAGCGAGACCAAAACTCGAAAATCTCGCGTGTGGTTTATGGATGACAGATATAACATTGCGAGTTGCGTAATACTACATAGGTGTCAGCAGCTGAATCACCCTGTAGAGGCGCGACTGTAGGGTCTGGAACATTCCAGACAGAGCGGAAGTTATACACGTGAACTAAGGCTTGTTAGGTAGCTCACAGTACACTCGCCAGCGAAAGCTCGAACCTTTTCTTCCAAGCGGCGAGGCTTGTAAACCGAGAAGATTCCATTCATCTCTAGCTGACAAACTCGTCACCGCCCGCGTGTTTGTTTTACCAACATTCTACACTACTTGCCATTAAAATTGCTACACCAAGAAGAAATGCAGATGATAAACGCTTATTCATAATACCAGAACCGACATGTGATTACATTTTTACGCAATTTGGGTGCATAGATCCTGAGAAATCAGTACCCAGAACAACCGCATCTGGCCGTAATAACAGCTTTGATATGCCTGGGCATTGAGTTGAACAGAGCTTGGATGGCGTGTTCAGGTACAGCTGGCCATGCAGCTTCAACACGATACCACAGTTTATCAAGAGTAGTGTCTGGCGTATTCTGACGAGCCAGTTGCTCGGCCACCATTGACCAGACGTTTTCAATTGGTGAGAGATCTGGAGAATGTGCTGGCCAGGGCAGCAGTCGAACATTTGCTGTATCCAGAAAGGCCCGTACAGGATCTGCAACATGCGGTCGTGCATTATCCTGCTGAAATGTTCCGCAGGGATAGAATGAGGGGTAGAGCCACGGGTCGTAACACATCTGAAATGTAACGTTCACTGTTGAAAGTGCGCCGGCACGGTAACTTCGCGTGTTCGGTCAGAGGGTTAGCTGCCCTCTGTAATACAAAAATTGTGTTAATGGATAAACGACGAACTGAAACGGGTGCCTTGCGACGTCGGCCCTGAGCAGATCCAACGAACTAAAACGAATGAAATGAGATTTGAAAAAGAAAGGTACCGTCTATGCGAACAGGAGGTGACCGAGACGAGTAACCAATGGCACCCCATACCATCACGCCGGGTGATACGCCATTGTGGCGATGACGAATACACGCTTCAAATGGTTCAAATGGCTCTGAGCACTATGGGACTTAACTGCTGAGGTCATCAGTCCCCTAGAACGTAGAACTACTTAAACCTAACTAACCTAAGGGCACCACACACATCCATGCCCGAGGCAGGATTCGAACCTGCGACCGTAGCGGTCGCGCGGTTCCAGATTGTAGCGCCTAGAACCGCTCGGTCACTGCGGCCGGCAAATACACGCTTCCAATGTGCGATCACCGCGATATCGCCAAACACGGATGCGACCATCATGATGCTGTAAACAGAACCTGGATTCATCCAAAAAAAGGACGTTTTGCCATTCGTGCACCCAGGTTCGTCGTTGAGTACACCATCGCAGGCACTCCTGTCTCTGATGCAGTGTCAAGGGTAACCGCAGCCATGGTCTCCGAGCTGATAGTCCATACTGCTGCAAACATAGTCGAACTGTTTATGCAGATGGTTGTTGTCTTGCAAACGTCCCCATCTGTTGACTCAGGGATCGAGACGTGGCTGCACGATCCGTTACAGCCATGCGGATAAGATGCCTGTCATCTCGACTGCTAGTGAAACGAGGCCGTTGGGATCCAGCGCGGCGTTCCGTAGTACCCTCCTCAACCCACTGATTCCATATTCTGCTAACAGTAATTGGACCTCAACCAATGCGAACAGCAATGTCGCGATACGATAAACCGCAATTGCGATAGGCTACAATCTTACCTTTATCAAAGTCGGAAACGTGTTGGTACGCATTTCTCCTCCCTACAAGAGGCATGACAACAACGTTTCACCAGGCAACGCCGGTGAACTGCTCTTTGTGTATGAGAATTCGGTTGTAAATTATCCTCATGTCAGCATGTTGTAGGTGTCGTCACTGGCGCCAACCTTATTTGAATGCTCTGGAAAGCTAATCATTTGCATATCATAGCATCTTCTTCCTGTCGGATAAATTTCGCGTCTCTTGGACGTCATATTCGTGGTGTAGCAATTTTTAATGTCCAGTAGTGTATTAGAAACGAAAACAAAAATGAAGTGTATTTGTAATGCTATATTGAAAAAATTTAGTTGACATGTATTCATGAAAACACCTTTGAATTTATGCAGTAGACTCTTTGTGAGAATATCCCAGACAGTTTCAGTACGCTCGGCGTAGGTGCTTCACTAGTCTATAGCGTTATTTTGTAGAAGTCTCTACAGCAACGCGTCTTTATAGCTCTACAGACTGCAGTTGGTTTCTCCTACAGACGTTAGCGCTTCGCAGTTGAAAGCTGTTAAAGTTGCTGCTAGGTGTCAGGGATCCCCTTAAATTGACTAGAATGTAGGAGTGTCTTAGTAGTAGAGAACAGATTTATTAGAACTTCATGCATAATGCGGTATTTTTTCACGCATCTCATGGTCATGAAGTAATAAATACGACATCATGAAATAAGTTGTGAATATAGTTGGTAGAGAAGAAGCAATAAATTTAGAAGTAATGAATGACGAGAGAGTCTCGCGCATCTCACTGTTTGTCTTATTATATCTCCTGATCTGTGTCTCGTACTTCATCTTTTCTCCCCCTGTATGATATTTAGTTACTTGAATGGAAAATCCTGGCCGAGAGAAATCACTTCCCCAATATTTCAGCACAGATATCTCCACAATCCCAAGTATACATTTAGTTACCATTCAGAATTCTCAAGTCTATAAAACAAAATACTTAGACAGTTACAGTTCATAATCATACTTTGTCTGCGTCTCGGTGTCGAAGTCAGCACCCGGAATAAATCTCTGTGCCTCTGTAGAATTCCGGGGATCTTCGACTCTGTAAAGGACAGTCAGAGGCACAGTTGTACAGCGTACTATGACACACTCACTCTGCAGCATGGGAATCAGTGTCCAACTTGTGCATTAATTAATTAAGTCCAGAAATTATTCTCTCAAAATGGCATATGAACGATCGTGGTGCAGGCTCTACTGATTTCCCCGGATACAAAATTCCCTACGGTTTACGAGACACTAAATATTGTTCTGAGCCGCAGACAAGGTATAAGTAAAAATGTCTAAAGAATTAGATGTATCTTTTCCATCAATGAAATTATATTTCTCCATAAATTATCTTCGTAGCTACATTCCAGGGTACATCAGTTTCTTGTATGAGATGAAATGTTATCGTAATTATCAGATTTCATTCAGTATTAGAAACGTCAGTTTACATCAATGCCGGTAATTATATTTCCGCCACGATCCTACTCTCCACAATTCGAAATCAAAAGTAAATAAGTCCATAGTACACTTAATGTTCCACATTATATCCACACAGTTTTTATACCACGAGTCAGAGATAATCTGTCCCTCGCAGTCGTAATGAGTCTTTAATCCGTGTGGACCACTTGTGCAGACTAAGCGAGAAATAGCTGACAGACATAGTGTGATACTACAGTACAGTGATATAATGTTGTAGGTATATTAAGCAGTGTATGTAGGTATTGTCTGCGAAAATTATTATGTGTTTAAGTTAGGAGCAGAGAAGTAATAAAGGTAAACTTGATGCGTAATGCGCCTGTTTTTTACGCACCTCATTGTTTATGAGGTCATATCTCTTGCGTCTCATTGTTTATGACGTCATATCTACTGAACTACGACAGGTAGGTAGTTCTTACCCGGGTAGTAATTGATGTCTGACATTGAGGGCTATGTGTACTAAAGTTGGTTGAAATAGAAAGGAAATAGGAAAAATCTGTTGAATCACAAAGCCATATCGCCAACGTCGATATGCAGTGATGTGCAATGAACATTATGCATTGTAAATATTCATTGCACATCTTTGACATCTTCTTAAATGCCACTCTTGACGATTATTTGAAAATGGGTCTTGCCCACAAACAAGTCGTCGAATGAATAAAAAAGAAAAATTTTTTAAGTTGTAATGATTTTTCATTCTATAGAAGTAATATCTGGCTTTCCCCAAGGCAGTGTTTAGGGCGTCTACTTTTCATGACCCACGTAACCGATTTAGGAGAAAATCCGAGTACCGCTCTTAGATTGTCTGCAGATGATGCTGCCATTAACCGTTTTTTAGAGTCAAAGTAGATGAAAAGTAATTACAAAAGATTTAGACAAGCTGCCTCTATGGTGCGAAAAATGGCAATTGTCACTAAATAATAAAAAGTACGAAGTCATCCACATGAGTACTCCGTCGGCAGGCCACGAGTGGACTACCGGGACCATCCGAACACCAAGTCATCCTCAAGGAGGATGCAGATACGAGGGACGTGGGGTCAGCACACCGCCCTCCCGGTCGTCATGATGCTATTCTTGACCGAAGCCGCTACTATTCGTTCGAATAGCTCTTCTTTCTTTCGTTTTTTGTTTTTTTGTTTTTTTTGTTAATCTCATTTTGTTCTATATTGTTCGTTGACTTTGTTCGTGGTGGACGTCTTATGGCATTTGTTCTGGTTGTTCGTTGATCCGTTCATTCAGGTTTTTATCACAGAGGATAGCCGAACCTTCTGACCGAACACGCTGAGCTACCGTGCCGGCTGCTCCTCAATTGGCATCACGTGGCTGAGTGCACCCCGAAAAATGGCAAAAGCGCATGGAGGCTGAATGGTCACCCATCCAAGCGCAGGCCACGTCCAACAGCGCTTAACTTCGGTGATCTCATGGGAACCGGTGTATCCATTGCGGCAAGGCTGTTGCCTATCCACGGGACTACCAAAACGAATCCGCTAAATTTCGGTTACACGATAAGTCGCACAAATCTAAAGGCTGTTAATTCAGCTAAGCACTTAGGGCGACTGTTTCGAATAAACTAAATAGAAATTAACACGTAAATAATGTTATGGGTAAAGCATAGCGAAGGCTACAATGTATTGGCAGAAAACTGAGGAAATGCATTGTTTCACAAGCTGCGACATTTTCGCGAATAAAATATTGACCCGTATATACAAAAAGTTCCCTTTAATTACGTTTATGTTCACAAACTCTTTGTTAACAGAGTACCGTTTTCGGTCTATAATGACCATCATCAGATCTGCAGCAAAAAATGGGAAAAAAACATAAACATAGATTGTCTACAGCTTAAAAACAATAAATAGACCATAATTAAAAGTACTGTTGTTGCTGGGATCTTCAGTGCTGAGACTGGTTTGATGCAGCTTTCCATGCTACCCTACCCTGTGCAAGCTTCTGCATCTCCCAGTACTTACTGCAACCTACATCCTTCTGAATCTGCTTAATGTATTCATTTCTTGGTCTCCCTCTACGATTTTTCCCTCCACTCTGCCCTCCAATGCTAAATTTGTGATCCCTTGATGCCTCAGAACATGCCCTACCAACAGGTCCTTCTTCAAGCTGTGCCACAAACTCATCTTCTCCCCAATTCTGTTCACTACCTCCTCATTAGTTATGTGATCTACCCATCTAATCTTCAGCACTCTTCTGTAGCACCACATTTCGAAAGCTTCTATTCTCTTCTTGTCCAAACTATTTATCGTCCATGTTTCACTTCCATACATGGCTACACTCCATACAAATACTTTCAGAAACAACTTCCTGACACTTAAATCTATACCAGATGTTAACAAATTTTTCTTCTTCAGCAACGCTTTCCTTGCCCTTGCCAGTCTACATTTTATATCTTCTCTGCTTCGACCATCATCAGTTATTTTGCTCCCCGAATAGCAAAAATCCTTTACTACTTTAAGTGTCTCATTTCCTAATCTAATTCCCTCAGCATCACTACTATATATGCGTTTGTGCATACTTGTTTTATAAAATCAAAGTCCTAATGTACTGCAGCCGTAGTAGCATCGTCAAATATTAAATGCAAAATCAGCACCAGCATCGTCAAATATATAAATAACATCATATGTACGAGTCATGTTGTCAGTAGCACTACTGTTCAAAACAAGCTGCCGTAAAGTAGCCACAAGATGTTTGTGTTGTAAGTTAACCATATGTCGCTAATGTAGGCATACACTAGTTTTCAATGAGTAATTGAACAGCCTAAAATAAAGGGGGATACAATAGTTGAAGATACTCGTTCCCAACAGAGCATCACGACAGAGCAAAATCATTTCTGGCCCTCCCCATCACTCAACCTGTTTCACGAGGCCCTTTTCAGTAGCAGAAACTTGACCGTGGAATGACTTCCCTCATTATATCAGACAACTAAGAAATTTCTACTGTTTCAAAAGGCAGTTAATAACATGTCTACTGTAGCAACAATATAGTCGACCCATACACACTCGTTATACCATTTCACTTTCTCCCCAATCAAATCTTCATTTCCAATGCTCCCAGCTAGTGAAATCTGTCTAATTTTCCCTCCCTTAGGACTCTCTGTGTGATAAAGTATCACTTTCGTAGCCTATACACTGTATTATTGTTATTATTAGCGGCAGTAGTAGTGGTAATGTTGGTAGCAGTAGTACTCCGAGTATTATCTTTATTAATTCTTATTACTAGTTAGTCACATTGTTTCTGCACACCTTCAGATTATTTTCAGTTCTAAAATGCTGTCTTATTACTATTTGTCACATTAAAATTATTCTTATTTTCTAGACAATTACTAAGTGGAAAAAGTGCTGCACATGTGAGACTCTGGTCCGATATAAGAGAGGACTTTAATATCTGAATCTGATCAGTTTATATATGCACTTAAAACAAAATATATACTTACATTAACTTTTTCTTCTTGTTTGAGAACGAAGATTTCTTTTGTAAACTACATTTGAGTTGTTGAAAATTGATCTGACACTCACTCTTCCGGTGTACAGACCACCTCGCTCCGAGGTAAGGAATCCCTTGCTCGCGTGTAGACGGAATGTAGCCACGACAGCAGGAAAAAGTTCGGACTAGCAAGTTATTCGATTTCGATATCCTGTATTTCATGGTCTGTCCATTGTTAGCTGTGGATTTCGTCCCGTCTCAATTTATAGTTTAGCAGACTTGGTGAGGTTTCCGGTTGCTCCAACTAATGCCCAGCTGTTATTTTTCAAATATAATGTGACAGTTCTTTTCCAACTGTTTTAAACTGATTTTATGAAATTTGTAAAGTGCAATGTTCCTTTATTGCTGTATATTGAATAACGAATTTCAAACAACGCATTACAGTACGAAAAGACACGTGAAATTTAAAAATTCTACATATGATTTCAAAACATTTAATATTGGGTTGTGCCGACCAGACTTTCTCATGACATTTTGTTTCACTGCAATATTATGTTAAATGTTTATACATGGTAGTTTTCATACCACACGGTTTCAACTGCAGTTACTGTATTTCAGCTGTCAGAGGTTTGCTATGTGTAAATAGCTGTCTATATGTATCAGATATTTATCTTTCCATTGGAAAATACGGTAAATATACTGCATTTTCCCTTGGAGTGTGAACACCAACTTTCTCATGACGTTTTGTCTCAGAACAATATTTAAAATATACATTCGCCTGTGTTATGTTACGACTTAGATACGTAGCTATTAATTCAACACGGTTTCAACCTCAGTTACGTTATTTCAGTTGTCAGATGTTTGTAATGTGTAAATAGAAGTCATTATTTGCTAGTTATTTATCTTTCCATTAGAAAATACGTGGAGTACATTGCATTGCCGTGCTCTGCTGTTCCTCAGTATTTATTCTGTGAATAAACTAAACAAGTACGATATTCCACCATAAACTTGCACTTACACTTAACAATATATCAACGTTTAGAGACACTGGTGTCTTGTCAAGAAATAGCCCCTGCTTAAGGGTGGTGTCGTCCTACAAAGAGAGAGAGAGAGAGAGAGAGAGAGAGGGGGGGGGGGGAAGAGATGACTCTTGCATGGCAGTAAGAGAGACCTGCTTGTAAGTTCACTGTGTGTTAACGACGTCATAGAGTACCAAACGACGTGCGGCTCATGGAGGAGGATTCTGCACTGCTGCCAGCCGTTCACATACAGTGTTTCGTATCCTGGAAATTCCATAGGCTTTCAGAAAACGAATTAAGAATATTTTGATGTGAATTGGGATGTTTTCTGAAAATCAGGTAGCTGTCTGATGCGTACGGGAACTTACTTCCCCAATCCTGTACGGCAACAATAAACCAAGTGGAGAAACCGCATGGGCAGAAAAACAGATCTTATCTCCACCGGCTTCTGTAAACAATTGTAATACGCCGCGCAGAATACGTAAAACACATTATCGGGGACAGTTCATATAGCAGATACCTTACTCCTTCGATCATCAAACCTACTGAAGTATACCCAGGAGATCGGTTCGGAACGACTTGGAGAGGGTTCAAGTTGCTCTGAGCACTATGGGACTTAACTTCTAAGATCATCAGTCCCCTAGAACTTAGAACTACTTAAACCTAACTAACCTACAGACATCACACACATCCATGCCCGAGGCAGGATTCGAACTTGCGACCGTAGCGGTCGCGAGGTTCCAGACTGTAGCGCCTAGAACCGCTCGGCCTACCCGGCCGGCACTTGGAGAGGGTTGAAAGCATAAAACTAGTAGCATTAACGTATTCCAGCCTGCTGTTTATTGGTTGGGGGGTGGGAGGGGGGCGATGGAGGGAAGAGGAATCATAAGGGAATGTCACTTATCCACAGAGGAACTGTCTTACAAAACTTACGAAAGATTCTCGATTACTGCTCGTTAGGCTGATACCCTTATAACGTTAGATAAATTGAATAAATACAGAAGAGTCAACTAAGAGGGGCACGTTTCGTCAAGGAAAAGAAGGGCGAAAGTGTTACTGAGGTGCCCGACAAACTCCAGTGGAACACGCTACAAGACATGCGTTATACGTACGTCACGCAGAGGATTGTTGTTGAATTCTGAGGGTCTGTGCTGTTGAAATTCTGAAAGCATACCTTTCAATAAGAGTCAGCCTGTATATTATTTCCTTCCCCACACGTCTCGTGAAATGATCACGACAAAAATATCTGAGAAATTAAAGGTAATGCGGGAATGGTAGAATCACAGTCTTGCTATAAGTACCCTCAGATATTGTTAGATATCTTATGCAGTATAGATAAAGGTACTACGGTGATTTAGCGGTAACAGAAAGGAATGTTAGGCTGTCTGACCAGCAACAAAGGGTCCTGGGTGCCAGTGTTTGAAGTTTTGAATACAAAATATTCAGCAATGGTGACAAAAGACTAACGGTATAAACAGTCACCCTAATTCCGCCAACAGTCTTGACACGGAGGATAGAGGAGCAGACAGCGATTCGTGGCATCCTCTTGCCCTTGGAGTGTGAAAATGCCCCTAAAAGGCGGAAGAATCAGCAATGATCGGGGCATCAGGGTACAGAAGGCAATGTAAATCTCTGCATTAAAGACATAAAAGCATATCCACAGGGGACATGGCGTATAACCGAAAAGGTGTCGTGATGGTCTCATCATGGCGAAAGATTCCGGATTAGTCTTGTATTCGGATTGTGGGAGAGGACTACCAAGGAGCAGGTGATCATGAGGATGCATAACCTACGAAACGGTAACAGTCTAAGAGTTGGAGCAAGGAATGTCAACAGTCCAAATCTGGTAACGAAGCTAGAAAGTCTGTAAAAGGAAATGAAAAGGCTCAGCCGACATATCACCACTATAGTGACTATTTACAGAAAGTCCATATGCCTTGGGTAATCCGTGCTACCATGTCTTTATTGCATCTTCCTTACATTTCAGTTTGACTACCTAGGGAGTAAAATTTTGTCCATCTGTTCAAGGGTCTCTCGACCACATTTAATACTTTGCTGCCTAGTACATGGACCTGCTGCACACAAACATTACCTCGTTTTAGTCTGTCTGTAGTCTTGGTATAGTCATTAGTCAGCATATGTTTTCGTTTCATTTTACTAGGAAGGCAACTGATAATGTTCTCTTCCAGCGACTACTGCTTCTTTATCGTCAGAACATATGTTAATTTTCTCTCTGCAATGCGTATGCAGGTAAATGTTTGTGTTAAAACATGAAATTGGAAAACTAAATCAAACCGAACGGAACTCTAATAAAGCTTTAGTACCGTGTGTTATCTCATGAATTTTCCAACTCTCCGCTGACAAAAGCGGCTACACGCCGTGTTGCACATGTGAACAGAAAACGCTATGAATAATTGTCGATGAATGTTCTGCCAAGTACTCCACTATATGCTTTGACGCCAGTCGACAACCTAACACAAAACAGCGAAAAAGTTGTGATAATGTCACAGCTCTGTGTGGGCTCGGTATACCAATGTCATAGCTCTGTGTGGGCTCGGTATACCAAGCTGATTAAATTTTATTAACCAGTCTTTGAATGAGGCATGTTTCTCCCCGTGAAGCACGCCAATCGCGGTTTTCAACGAGGCTGAAGAATGCACGGAAACAAGCTGTACATCGCACAGTATGGGATCCTCAATTAGATTTGAAGTGACAGCGCTTACCAGTGACAGTTGCTGGCCGTATGTGGGTCGCAAACCACGCATTTTATGAAAACTGACGTGAGAAAAATAGTTACGCTACTTCTGTTAGCGATAATCGAAGATGAGAGGATTAAACTACAAACAACAATGAGTACAAGTCGATCGACTGAAAAACGAATTATTACACATTTTTAAAAGTTTGATTTGGAGTTCCTTTGGAGCAACGTACTCCAGTCTAACACATATTACTTTTGAAATACGTGGGAGGGCGCCTCAGGTCGGCAGTGTTTATTGTGGTGTTTGTTATTGTCAATATTGCACACTGTTCCTCTTTCACTGCGACTATTATAACGAACATACACTTCATTGTCAACATGTTAGCCATTTAGCTCTTTCAGCGGTATGCACTGTACTGCATTGTGAAGGATAAGACAGTGATGTAAACAGCAATCTTTCAGTTCATTGTTCCATGCTTCCCCCTACGTTCACAAAATTGAATAAACTCACTCCTGAGCAGAAAGCACTCATATTTATACATAACATCAAGTATTCTGCAATCAATTCTGTTGAACTGATATGAAAACACAAGGGCGAAGAAAAAAATTCCTGAGAAATTACACAAGAACCGGGAACTTTCCAGATCACAGTCCTGCACTGACATGTTAATTAAATATATAATTTCGATTTGACGATCTCCTGGAGGCCGTATTTGCTGGTATGGCGTTAACTGTCAATTAACTGTAGCAAATCCTACAAAAATAACACATTTTTATAAATCTTCGATTTGCCGGGTGTCTTGAAACGACATACTTCCAAAACACGCATGTTACAATAACTAAATGTCTTTAACCACCCATTTGTCGTTTTCCGTCATTGTACCTCAACAAATCGTATAAAAAGACGTATTTTCGAGAGAGGCTCATTGTTCCTTTTTGATGTATTAGCACGTAAGTTACGGTAAAAGGAACGATCCAAAAGTTCCAGTTCGATGGCCACACCAACCCCTTGACTACATGTCAGCGTTTATATATCCACATCGGAATCCCGCTGTGTAGCACTTACGCTACAGCAACGGGTTCGGACGGGAACCTTTAGGTCTTCCCTTATATAAAAAATACAGATGTATTTGGGCTTCAATTCCAAACATCGTAATTCAATATGGTGTCTCCTAAGTGCGGTTTGTGACGTGGAATATCATCTTACATCTCATTGCCCACTTTTCTCTCAAAGAAACAAAAATAGGACTTACGTGATTCAGCATTTGACGCTTGGTAACGGTCCGCAGTGTGATATTTCACGTTCTGAAGTCACAAAACTATCAGTTTCACACCTACGTTCGCATTCACGTTTTGTGTGAGGGCGTTTTGCCGATTGTTATATACGAGCACGCCTGAAGACCCAGCTACTGTCCGGTAGCACCTGTTCACACCTACGGAAGTCAGCAGAGGCCGTTCCACACTGCTATGTGTGTAGAGACACTGTAGGATGATAGTTGCAAGATCGACTTATCACAGCCAGGAGAGCATCACCGGTAACGGCGTGTCTTTTCTTGAGACAGGCATTGGTAGTGTTACTGGCGAAATGGTCAGTCACATAGATGGAAACTTTTCACATGTTTCCTTCGCAACATATAATCTGCTGAAAAGTAAAGAAGTGTTACTTTACAAACGACGGCCGTGGATCTCTCAGTCGAATAGTATTTTCTATGGGTGTAGATTCCAAGACTAAAAATATGTTGCATCTCACACAGGCTGCGTTGTTGAACTCCATAAATAGCGAAATGCAGTAATCTGGAAGCTGCATTATATCGAGAATAACAGCTGACGATATCACTAGACTTACCCTGTAGTCCTTCCCATCACCCCCCCACCCCCTCCCCCCACCACCACATCTTCACCAACAGCCTCTTCGTCATGAGAACTGTGCCTGTATTTTATGTTACGTAATTACTTTATTAGTTTTAGATTATATCTTTATCGTTAAATTAAATGTTTTTGAACGTAAACACGTAGAAAGGTTGGAAATAAATTATATTAAACAGAAAAGAAAATAACAGTGTAGTTATCAGTAGAATTAAATTTTGTTAGTTTAAGTGACAAATGGAGATAGTTTGGGAATAAATAGAAGATACCTAAGTACTCTAATTCAGGGGGATACAAACGTGTGAGGAAATTATATGAAAAATGAAGCACGTTAAGTCTTGTCTATCACAGAAAGCAGTGAAAGGAGTAGAGAGTAGCAAGAATTTGTACTTTATGAGGCTATTTAACTTAGCACAGCCTGGAAGACGTACGTTTCTTATTTAAGAATGTAATAATTAAGACAACTGCATGAATCTCTGACACCCAACGTAGAATTACCAGATAACTTGGATCTCTAAGTTGCTTTGTTTTCAACGTTAACTTCGAAGAATTCACGGGAAGAATTTATGGTTAGTTTGTAATACGTAATTCAATCGACTGGGAATAGTGAGAAGTTATTATCTTACGAGTCACATTCCTTTGTGAAACTTTCGAAGTAAACATTGTCATTAGTACCTGACATGACGATACCTTGTGTTCAACCGTGTGTTGTTCAGTACCCGAAGACGTAGACAAAACTTATCAGCCTGTCACTATGACGGCGTCTATAGATTATTTTCATTATGCATATTCTCGTTCGAAAAAAATTCAATTCAAATTTAAATTACCTTGTTTAGGAACTCTGTATGGCTTCAAATTAGCCCCACTGAGAATGTTTCGTTCAAACTGATAAACTACACTTGTTTGTTAAGAAACATTTGACGCCGCCAGAAATTCACCCGATACTGGTGAAGATTTATTAAGAGTTTGTTGTTTCATTACCAACAGTTAAAAATCCGCGATGGAATCGAAAGGTGTCGTACTCCCATAGAAGAAGATACACGTGAAGAACGTCCAAAAACTGCAAGCACACCTTAAAATATCCAAAAGTACACATCAAGGTACCGAACGATTACGCATGCGATAGGAGGGTCCTATTTGAATTCTGACAAAAGACAAATTTATGAGCTAATGTATCAGAAATGTTTCGACAGTATTAGAACCAATAGAGCTGACTTTCTTCACTGGTTAGTTGCTATCAAATATTCTTGAGATTGTCAGTTTATGCTAAAACTGAACAAGAAATCATAGAAGTGGGGGAGAACCAGCAGCCCAGCACAAAACATAGGCGAAGCCAGTTCATTTACAGGAAAGTCAACAGTGATCCTTTCCTACGCTAACTAGCAACTGATGCAACAACACTAAACAATAATAAGCAGCTATTCAGCACCATATAGGTACATGGAAGGACTGGAATCGCAAAATAAAAGGACATCTTACTTATCCAGAAACATGATTTAGCAATGACAAAGTGGTTAATTTAACATCCACTGCACTTACGAGATTTGGCATCTTGTGTCCTCTACCTATCGAGGAATGTAAAACAGTTGTATAAAACGTGACGTTGCTGACCTATGGAGTATATGATTTGATTGTTCAGTACCACTTCCATTTGTATTGTTCGTAAATTATTATTCAGATTACCAGTTTAGAATATTAAACAATAACCTAGAGGTGGTAAAAATTATTGGATTCTAGTGTTATCTGCTGTAACAAAGTTTTCTATGATCTGTAGCTGATGTTGTAACAACTGAAATCGAAAACCTGAACAATAATTTGCGATGAAGGCAAACAAAACTTGTATAAAACTCCTTGTAGATGGAAAACACTGTGCTTCGCATAAAGAGGATTTGACAACGTAAATTAATGATGAAATCTACCGTCTTGGAAAGCATTTGGACAAAGTACGTTGATGTAAGCATGATAAACAGCGAAAATAAGTGAGATTTGTCCAAAGAAATGGAGCCCACCACTGAAGGGCAAGGAACTTAGTTAGCGACTTTGTTGAAATATTGCAGCAATATCTGGCTTGTTCACGTATTTGACTAATTTCTTCTTCGTCACTAAAGACAGGAAGGTCTGACAATTTTTTTCCTGTAAACAGAAGAATTCTCCGTCACTTTAAAGATAAATTCACTGTTTTTATCGCGTCGTTCCTGGAGGACTCGGCATCCGTTTTTGAGACCAGGTGGATAAAGATATACTTCAAGCATTTACTGATTACTATGTGTAGGGTTTCAGATTTGTAGCTAGTGAGAGTGAGCCAAGGAAAGCGCCCCTGTGAGTCAGCACAAGTGGCACTGCAGTCTCCATCCGCCAGGACGCTGGCAGCACCGCGCCTACGGCAAGTAGGCGTCTCTTCTCGAGGGGATTACACGCCGCGCAGCGCAGCGCCTGGGAGGCAGGCATCCCTTTAGCCTTTGACGCGCGGGGATCCGCCGGTGCGTTATTACATAGCGCTGCCTCGAGCGCGCAGCTGCTATGCGATCAGGCCGGTAATTACCCGTTGAGGCCCTGGCTGGGCTCGTGTCGCCCTGGCCGAAGGCCGCCGTTTAGCCCCCACACGGCACACGGCACGCGCACTGCGGAAGGCGGAGAGCACGAGGTTGTCCGGAAAGTAACTTATGCTCAAGTACTGTAAGAGTTATAGAAAGTGCATTTCGGAAATCTAACTACTAAGTCTTTGTAATCACAATTCACTTTTAAGCAATTATCACACCTCTTAAGGACCTGGCAAAGTGATACACTCTGCGTAAAATTCTTCTTCCTGAGGTTACAAGTAGCCCATGACAGAATCTTCAAAGAAATGTTCAAATGTGTGTGAAATCTTATGGGACTTAACTGCTAAGGTCATCAGTCCCTAAGCTTACACACTACTAAACCTAAACTATCCTAAGGACAAACACACACAACCACGCCCGAGGGAGGACTCGAACCTCCGCGAGGACCAGCCGCACAGTCCATGACTTCAGCGCCTTAGAACGCTCGACTAATCCCACGCGGCACAGAATCTTCAATGTGTTCGTCGTTTATACTACCTCTGAAGGAGTTGACAAATACCCTCAGCAGAAAAGTCTTCCGCTTGAGAATGCAGATAACCCATGACAGAACCATTAATTTCTTCGTCGATAATCCTACCTCTTAAGTAGTTGACAAATGCCCTCAACACAAAATTCTTTCTCCTGAAATTGCAGATCTTCCATAGCAGACTCATGAACTTCTTCGTTGAAGTCAAATCGTTGGAGAAAAAGTCACTTCGTCTTGTGTCTGAGAAGACGGAAATCAGTTGAAGCCAAATATAGGCTTTGGGTCCGATGTCCCATTTCAACAGACACCCCAGCGTTTGTGTGTGGCCAAGAACTATCTTGCAAAAATACGACAGCCTTATACTGTAATGGTACTTGAATTACGTAACCATTACGGCACCTCACCTCAACCTCTTGATACCAGCAATATTCTACTGTGTTTCTGTAAAATAGATAACATATTTCTGTAACAACTTTCAGATTTGAATTCAGTAATGGAGAGGTACTTCGATACATCGATATATATATATTGCAATGATATTATTCTTATGTGTATTCTTTCTTTTGTCACTATGATCTTTGACGTACTTGTAACTCTGTTTTTTGGGCGCGTAAGCGGTTATTAGAGAGTTAAGTTTTGGTCGTCATGTTAAAAGAGACGCAAATTGTAGTTAGTACATGAACTGTGAACTTTAACAGTGAGGAAGGTATTTTCAAGTATGTTTTATATTGTGAAGTGATGTTTTGGAACAAGTTACGTGATATTGATACAAAAGTAAAAAAAAAGAAGTGTAACTTAAATTCGGAGTGCTGATTACTTTTTTACATCAGCATGTCCTAACTTGCCAAAGATTAATCTTCAAGAATAGTTTATGAAACACATCTATAAGGCTTTTGAATATCGCAGAATAACACCTATGCCTCTTTGCATCCGAGCTTGGAATCATCACTACCTATATTTTCGACGATTGAGCCATGAGTTCACAACGACACCAGCGTGGGAAACACGAAAAGATGAGTGCCTAGTTTATCCATTATTTCAAGAAATGACTTTATTAACTGTGGTCTAATGACACCTCCCACATAATATAACTTTGTTGTTGCCCGAAAATGCAATATTTAGCAGCGTGAGCAGCACTACAATTATAATTAATTTTTGACCTTTGTTGTGGTAGGGTTGTTAGAATAGAGTACAACATTTGTTTGAAGTAGCTTTTTTCAGCTTCCTAATAGAACTGATTTCTTTCCACGCCACGTAAAATCCCGAGCAAAATGCTTTCATCATATAAGTAAGGAAGAAAGGGCTGTATCCACCATCTTTCCGGCCAACTGAATCTGGCGTGCTTCTGTTAGTTTTCCGGGCTTACACAAACGCGGAAGCATAGGAAACCAATGTCTCGTCGCCGGTCACGATTGTATTCACGAGGTCTTCTCCTTCCACATCATAATGGAAAAAAAGTTTAGAGAAGAAGTCGTACATTTAGTGTTTAGCTGTCACAAAGGTATTGTGGAACCCGAAGAGCACAGAACGTGTGGTACCATAATTGTTTAGTCACTAACGCACACCTGAAGAACTCTACGTAAAACTGTTTTACTTACTTAGTACCTAGAAACGCCGGTTTTCGTCTTTTTCTTCATCAATTTTCTGTACCACTTCGCTGTTGCTATTGACAGCTCCGTCATCAAAATAAATGCTCGTCCTATCACTACTACATGAACAGCTTCATTGACCCACAATACTTTCACTCATTTGGTCACTATACAGCGTAAAGTTCACCATGGATGACAACAGCGTTGAGATTTTTGGCACTAAAAATCGTGTTACAGATCGGATGTCATGTTTTGCCAGATCTGCAATCACATTACGTGTATTTTACTGCTACTGTTGACAAACGCGAAGCAGAGTCGCCTTCTAGCTATCGCACCTCTATGGCGACCGACCTGCTACTTAAGGCAACTTAGCGCCTATCCGTTGACTCAACTATAACACACGCTACATGCACACTGGGATTAATATCCGGATAGCTCTCCCATACAACTAAATATTCACCTATACGTGATTTCCGTCATAGCAACGGTACCACTAGTTCTTAGAAACCCCATGAGTATTAAAAGTCTTCCGTTGCAGATTGTTACTTTTACAAAAACGAGTGTGCCGATGACCGCTTATGACTTAAACAACAGCACACACAACATTTAAGCTATTCATATTTCCTGCAACAGGGAAATGCGTGTACTGCTGCAACGAGAGCTTTTCTTTGTGATGCGGACGCATCGCCATCGATCCAAACGCATGTGCATCGAAATGCAAAGCAGCATTTTCAGTCGTAACCGGACAAAGAATCAACTGGAATATTTTTATGTTTCTTGTGATATGTATTTTTGTGATTTAGGCGAATGAACAATCACTTACATCTTCAATGTAATTTCTTAATCGCACAATCAACGTTTTGTCGTTATTTTCGCGTTTCAGTGCATTCGCGTATATCTTGCGCTGTAATACGTTGAAATAGTGAAAAATATGTATAATTATTTAAGCGCTGAACAGAATAATTGCTGATCTCTATCAGTAATTCATGTCCTACGTCATTTTAATATGGCACGTTTTTAATTTTCTTACGCAGAAGTAGCTGAACAAAACAAACAATGTCATTACGAACACCACAAAATCCGGTACTGCAAAAAACTACTTACTGCATTTCCAGCTATAATAGAACTGACACGGTTACTTCAGTGAAATCATTAATTGAATTTCTATTTAATATCCACTGAATTTCCTTACCATGCTTATGCATTATCTCGGTCAATAAAAATTACGTAGCCGCCATCTTTGTTTAGATTCGTCAAGATTTGTCAGGCCGTTGATGACAAAAAAATGGTTCAAATGGCTCTGAGTACTATGGGACTCAACATCCGAGGTCATCAGTCCCCTAGAACTTAGAACTACTTAAACCTAACTAACCTAAGGACATCACACACATCCATGCCCGAGGCAGGATTCGAACCTGCGACCGTAGCAGTCGCGTGGTTCCGGACTGAAGCGCTTAGAACCGCTCGGCCACCGAGGCCGACGTTGATGACAATCAACATTCTTTTAACAATAATACGCAGTATTTGGACTTCATTTGTATTATTTTCCCCACTCAGTTTATTAGCGACTTCACGATGCGCAAATAATTAAAAACTATTTTGGTAAAATATATTTTAAAATGTCCTACTGCATGGGATACATTTGTCCTCACATGCAGTGTACGTATGTTTTTGGGGTGAAAACAATTACTATGCTCTATAATTTGGTGTTTCTTTGGTATTTTCAATACGAAACGTGTGCTAGCTATTTGCACACCGTATTTAGTACTTTCTAATAAACCGAAGATGCTAACAGGAAAAGAAGGATAACGCATTTCTTAAAGTCGGAAGGCCTGTATAGTTTTATACAGCACACATGTGTTCAACTAATTCTAAAAGTTAACGGATCGATGAATTAAGTTGTAAGCTACCCATAGAAAAATACTCTGACTCAGTACGTAACCAGTGTAGCTGTGAATTGCCTGATTCAAATCCCATGACTGCAGGCAGTAGGAATAAACACTATCTCATCAAAAGTATCCCGACACCCACAGAAACAGATGTTTTTCATATTAGGTGCACTGTGCTGCCACTTACTGCCAGGTACTCCATATCAGAGACCTCAGTAGTCATTAGACATAGTGAGAGAGCAGAGTGGGGCGCTCCGCGGAATTCACGGACTTCGAACGTGGTCAGGTGATTGGGTGTCGCTTGTGTCATACGTCTGTACGTGAGACTTCCACACTCCTAAACATCCCGGGGTCCACTGTTTCCGATGTGATAGTGAAGTGGAAACGTGAAGGGACAGGAACAGCACAAAGGCGTACAGGCCGACCTCGTCTGTTGACTGACAGAGAACGCCGACAGTAGAAGAGGATCCTAGAGTGTGATAGGCAGACGTCTATCCAGATCATCACACAGGAATTCCAAACTGCTTCAGGATGGACTGCGAGTACTATGACAGTTAGGTGGGATATGAGAATACTTGGATTTCATGGTCGAGTGGATGCTAATTGTGGTGTCACCGCCAGACACCACACTTGCTAGGTGGTAGCTTTTAAATCGGCCGCGGTCCATTAGTATACGTCGGACCCGCGTGTCGCCACTGTCAGTAATTGCAGACCGAGCGCCGCCACACGGCAGGTCTAGAGAGACTTACTAGCACTCGCCCCAATTGTACAGACGACATTGCTAGGAAAGTTTCACTGAGAATTACGCTCTCATTAGCGGAGACGATAGTTAGCATAGCCTTCAGCTTAGTCAATTGCTACGACCTAGCAAGGCGCCATTTATCCTTTGCTATGTATCTAATGAAGCATGTACAGTAACAAGATCAATGTTCACCAATTGTGGATTAAAGTTAAGTATTCCAGCAGCTACGTACTTTTCTTTATAGCATTCATTAAGTATCCTGTTTCAGACCTCACGCTATCCTGCGTGAGCTTATAGCGTGCATTTCGGCTTCCTCAAACAACACGGTGTTGGCACTTCTGCCGACACTTCACTAATAAGCCACACATCACGCCGGTAATTGTCTAACTACACCTTGCTTGGTGTAAGAAGCGTAACATTGGACGATTGAACTGTGGAAAAACGTTGTGTCGAGCGACGAATCACGGAACACAATGTGGCGATCCGATGGCAGGCTGTGGGTATGGCGAATGCCCGGTGAACGTCATCTGCCAGCGTGTGTAGTGCCAACAGTAAAATTCTGAGTCGGTGGTGTTATGCTGTGGTCGTGTCTCTCATGGAGGGGGCTTCCACAGTTGTTATTTTACGTGGCACTATCACTGCACAGAACTAAATTGATGTTTTAAGTACCTTCTTGCTTCCTACTGCTGAGGAGCAATTCGGGGATGACGAATGCATCTTTCAACACGATCAAGCACCTGTTCATAATGCACGTTCTGTAGCGGAGTGGTTACACTACAGTAAAATCCCTGTAATGGATTGGCCTGCACAGAGACTTGACCTGATCCTATAGAACACCTTAGGGATATTTTGGAACGCCGACTTTGTGGCAGGTCTCATCGAACGACATCGATACCTCTCCTCAGTGCAGCACTCCGTGAAGAATGGGCTCCATTCCCCAAGAAACCTTCCAGCACCTGATTGATGGTGTGCCTGGGAGAGTTGATGCTGTCATCAAGGCTAAGGGTGGACCAACACTATATTGAATTTCAGCATTACCAATGGAGGGCGCCACGAATTTGTAAGTCACTTTCAGTCAGGTTTCCGGATACTTTTGATCACGTAGTGTATGTCAACGGCATTAGTTCTTTTGCTAAGGCACAAGCACAATAATGTAATTGTTGACGGTCTTGAGTAGATAGTGAAAACTGGGAAGTTAGCAAACACACTATTGGTCGTAAAATTGCTACACTACGAAGATGACGTGCTAAAGACACGAAATTTAACTGACAGGAAGAAGATGCTGTGATATGCAAATTATTAGCTTTTCAGAGCATTCACACATGGTTAGCGCCGGTAGCAACACCTACAACGTGCTGACATGAGGAAAGTTTCCAACCGATTTCTCATACACAAACAGCAGTTGACCGCCTTTACCTGATGAAACACTGTTGTGATGTCTCGTGTCAGGAGGAGAAATGCGTACCATCACGTTTCCGACTTGATAAATATAGGATTGAGTCCTATCGCGATTCAAGTTTATCGTATCGTGACATTGCTGCTAGCGTTAGTCGAGATCCAATGCCTGTTAGCTGAGTATTGAATCGGTGGGTTCAGGATCGTAATACGGAACGCCCTGTTGGATCCCAACGGTCTCGTATCACTAGCAGTCGAGATGACAGGCACCTTATCCGCATGGCTGTAACGGATCGTGCAGCCACGTCTCGATCCCTGAGTCAACGGATGGGGACGTTGCAGGACAAAAACCATCTGCACGAACAGTTCGACGACGTTTGCAGCAGCATGGACTATCAGCTCGGAGACCCTTGACGCTGCATCACAGACAGGAGCGCCTGCGATGGTGTACTCAACGACGAAACTGGGTGCAGGAATGGCAAAACGTCATTTTTTCGGATGAATCCAGGTTCTGTTTACAGCATCAGGATGGTCGCATCCGTGTTTGGCGACATCGCGGTGAACGCGCATTGGAAGTGTGTATTCGTCATCGCCATACTGGCGTATCACCCGGCGTGATGGTATGGGGTGCCATTGGTTACACGTCTCGGTCAACTCTTGTTCGCACTGACGGCACTTTGAACAGTGGACGTTACATTTCAAATGTGTTACGACCCGTTGCTCTACCCTTCATTCGTTCCCTGCGAAACCCTACATTTCAGCAGGATAATGAACGACCGCATGTTGCAGGTCCTGTACGGGCCTTTCTGGATACAGAAAATGTTCGACTGCTGCCCTGGCCAGCACATTCTCCAGATCTCTCACCAATTTTAAACGTCTGGTCAATGGTGGCGGAGCAACTGGCTCGTCACGATACGCCAGTCCTAATCTTGATGAACTGTGGTATTGTGTTGAAGCTGCATATGCAGCTATACCTGTACTCGCCATCCAAGCTCTGTTTGAGTCAATGCCCAGGCGTATCAAAGTAGTTATTACGGCCAGATGTGGTTGCTCTGGGTACTGATTTCTCAGGATCTATGCACCCAAATTACGTGAAAATGTATTCACATTTCAGTTCTAGTATAATATATTTGTCCAATGAATACCCGTTTATCATCGGCATTTTTTCTTTGTGTAGCAATTTTAATGACCATTAGTGTAAATGCTACTTGCAAAACTATAACGAAAAGTCGTAAATAACAGTTGTCAGCGATATTCAAGTATAAGAAAGAAGCGTAACTATTCATTCATTCAGTTAGTCTCACACTGGAGAATGTTTGTCTTACATACAATACATATATCAGCATTTGAAACATAGTACAATTAAAAGCGATTCCATTCTGTTAGGCTTTTAGAGTCCTAATAATGACAAACAAGTGTCATAAATTCCGTAGTCTGCCATTGAAAATTAAGGCTGGTAATTTTGAAGTACCGGTGCGCCATAGCGTAAGAGTATCACATAAAATGCCTTCAGTGCTGCAACACATGAATCTCCTGCAAAAAGTTAGTGTATGTTATTAGTGACTTTTTTGAATGGGGGGTCAGAAACTATCGTCGCAGCTGCCAGCGAAAGATCAAGAACGAAAGACCACGAACGAAAAGCCACAGGTTTGAAACATGGTGTTCACTACATCTAGCTGTACCAAATGCCTTTAATTTCCTCTATCACTTGGTAGCATAAATATACAGTATTTCTCATCATATGGTAGCGTAACGATAAGCGTTAGCGCACTGTAAGATTTATAACACTGACCGTAAAAAAAAGTAGTAAGCAGAAAAATATCTGCAACATTCCGAGTTTTAAATGTAGATACAATTACAAATTTTCAATTCGTTCGTCCCGTTGAAGTGGATAATTTGATGTTTTCAGATATTTTTGTTGATTTATTGGATCAAATAAATGTTAATCAGTCAGAGATTAAAGCCTTAACTGCTCGCTTTGCAGAAGTGATCTTCCGTAAGGCGTTAGCACGTGACAAGTCCCTCACTGAGGCCACTTGCTTCTAGCCATATCGACTTGGCACTTGCGAACTGAAACCCTTTTTTAAACTACTAAACTAGTTTGATGGTTTCAAATTTAATCATCGTAAGTATTTGGCACGTATATCAGTAAGTCAAAATACGATCACATACCGTTGCAAATTAATTGTTGTACAACGTATCGTTTTTTAAGTTAATTTCAGAGTATGAACTGCGTACACCTGTCAGAATATAGTTGGAGAGATTTTGAATGACCGTAACTCGATAAACAGAATTTACATCCGATCTTGAGTTTTTTATTAATCAAATATTCCTACATTATTCGGCTAATAAGTAACTAGGTTCGGCAAATCGATAACAGTAACCAGGGCCGCTTAGAACCAACGCAGGGCCTGAGATAGGCTTTCTGATCGTGCCCTATCTCCTAATGTAGCAGTACAATTCTTATTTTATTGTGAACAAGGTTTGACAGGATTTAAAACTAACATAATTTGGGGAACAATGGAGATATACAAAAATGCTCTTTATAATGTAATATAGTATAAATATAATTTCTTATTAAACACTGAATATTTGCAGAATGAGATTTTCACTCTGCAGCGGAGTGATTATAAATGCAGTTTATACTACAGTACCATACGGTGCACGAGATATTTCCCAGGGAATTCGAGTGAACTAACAGTTGCTTATGGCGAAATAAGTTGAATCAGAGTAGTATAGGCACATGTATCATCGGAGACATGTGGGATACTGTTTTACAGAGCCAGTAACACTGTCGAAGAAATTTTACGCACAGTGACATAACATTGCATTCTATTTGGGAAGCAGATTAACCAGAAGTAACTGCGCAGTGTGTTCCGACGCAGAGGAACTGTGCCTAGTTTTCTGTTGTCGTAGACTGCGCGAACATTAACTTTTTTATCAGTAATACAGTGTCTGCAAATGCTTCTTTTTCTATGCAAAACCCAGTGCTCATCATTGAGATTTCAGACGCTCTTGTTACAGCAACTATTCTTACCATGGAAACAAGGAACTACTGAAGATTATTTGTTACTTTAAGTCACAGAATACTTTCTTTCAAATTTTTTTTACTTAGTTTGAAGGGCTAAAATATGTAACATTGTTGTTCTATGAAAGTGCGGAAAGACAAACTGTAAGTTCAGTTTCCTGTCTCCAGGGAGTAATTTTTTTCCGAACCCATTTTTTGGATCCGCTTTTCTGATTTCGATACACATTTTCAATCATAATTTGGATACATTGAGGTAGCTACAATTTAAATAAAATTTATAAATATATTTGGAATGTTCATTATTATAATAATTGCGTAGTATCAAAAAAAAGTTTGCAGCACACTTGAGTGATGTATCATTGGCTAAGTTCGTACTCTAAATTTCACTCTCGTTTGACAATAGGGTTTTTTCAGAATTTTTGCCGGCCGCGGTGGTCTAGCGGTTCTGGCGCTGCAGTCCGGAACCGCGGGACTGCTACGGTCGCAGGTTCGAATCCTGCCTCGGGCATGGGTATGTGTGATGTCCTTAGGTTAGTTAGGTTTAAGTAGTTCTAAGTTCTAGGGGACTTATGACCTAAGATGTTGAGTCCCATAGTGCTCAGAGCCATTTGAACCATTTTTTTTTCAGAATTTTTGTCACAATATACAGTTTCCTTCATCCTAGCAAGAGTTCAAGACGACACTTCACTGCATGTTGGTTTCAGGCCCTCTAGATTATTTCAGAAAACTAGAAAATGTTATTCTGATACATCCTGTGTAATGCTCTATTACAATCAAAATCATTTGGAATGTAGTCAAACAAAAAAGTCGTAAACCATGTCTCCCATTTCCCAATGTGGTTGTTTTGAAAGAAGTAACACGTCAATCACACGCAATAGTGTGCTGAGCTTAAATACATCGAGAAAGAATATGAGTGACATGACACTTTCATGGAGTAGCAGACTGAAAATATGATAATAAACTTTGGTCTGAAATGTATTGACGAAGACAGTTATCAAGAACCCAAAACCGTCACAGAAAGGGAACTGGATAGTAACTCGACGGAGACCTACACGGCAAGGGAGAAAACTAATACGGTTGCTGAACTTGCAAGTTCGACTTCAGATACTACTTAGTAATCATAACAATTGTAAAATATACGTACGCTCCATTTAGTTTTACTTTTTAAATTTGTTTAATTTACTTCTACATAACTTTTAAACACAAGGCTAAGTGTTGTAGTCTTCCGTACACTGACAAAACGTCTGGTGCCAGTAACGCTGCGAAATGGCGTGTTGGGTCCCCGCTCCTTCCTTGGTGTGTACACACATTTCAGTAAACAGACATCAGCGCGCTTGCATTTAAACCACAATGAGTCGTGCGAACGGCAGCATATTATAACCTACTTACCTGTAGCTTTGTCAATGGCGCTTTGAAAGCCTTTTGTTCAGTAAATGTTTGAGTTACAGCATCAAGGTAGAGTTGCGTTGTAAGGTTGTATTCTGTGGCCAAGTTCCCCGAATCTGTGAGTTAATCTGAGACCATTCTTAGTTCTTAACATGAGCCGGAGTCCTGAGTGACCTTTCAGCTTCGGCTACCGTCACTGGAAGAGCATAAAAAGTTTGCAGTTCTTTACAGTCATATGGAATTAGGCTTGAAGTTTTAAGCTTGTGCGTCTTAATCAAGAGCTCTAATGATTCCAAAGTGATATCTTCAAAGTAAAAGTATCAATTGTTTTCAAATCTTTAATTTATTCTTCTAAATAAGTTGTGACATCATTATGGTACTTACCGATAAACAACTTGCATTTCTGAGCGACTTGACCGTTAGTGTTCTTTGAATATTTCCATAAAAAGAAACGCATCCAAATGCTTCATCTAAAATCTTCACTGTTTCTTATGGAGTTTTGAAGTTAGACACTAGGCTGTCAATAATGAAATAAAAACTTTTATGTTGAATAAATATTCTGAATAGACATCTCTCATTTCATTTCTTGTTTTAACGTGGAATAATTTTCGTCTTCTTAGTACTCACCACCGGATAGTCAATATCAGTATTAAACTGCATTTGAAACAAGTTTATATTTAACGTGTCTCAATTTACGCGAAGATATTTTATATTATTTAAGAGGTTTTCAAAGAGTCTTACCTCAGTACTAGTGGTAGTATTTCGAGCTTATAATAACGTACTTCTCTAGTGAACTCGTGCCGACAACTTTAGCTAAATCGGTGCCATGATTACACACTTGCAAGATCTCGTATAGTCAAAAATACCTCATACCATAGAACCTGTTTCAGATAAGAAATTCAACTTAATGAGAGTTTCAGCAGCCATGGCGATCTTGTCTATGGGAGTTGCAATTGGTGTCACGGCGTCAACACGAGCCCTCCAACGATATCAGATATAGAATATGAAGAACGTCCAACACTTTGTTTCCGTCTTTCATATCGCTGTGGACCGCAACAGAACAGATTGTAAAGCATCTGGATCACTCGAAAAAAAGTATGTGCTTTATGAAAACTCTCAGGTTCATGTGTTCCACAGAAGACTATGACAAGCACACAGAGAAAATTTGTCAAAAGGATTTCACAAAAGGAAATGTGTTTGAGCTCCTTTATAAGGCCTTCTCATATTATCTCCGTTATCAGAACTTCTCGATGGCAGTGTTTTAAGATGGCTCTGAGCACTATGGGACTTAACATCTGTGGTCATCAGTCCACTAGAACTTATAACTACTTAAACCTAACTAACCTAAGGACATCACATACATCCATGCCCGGGGCAGGATTCGAACCTGCGACCGTAGCAGTCGCGCTGTTCCGGACTGAGCGCCTAGAACCGCTAGACCACCGCGGCCGGCCAGTGTTTTAAGAGTAGAGATCGAATTAAATGTGCAGTAGGAACTCTTGTTTCCTGATTACAATTTACGGATTCCTGCAACAACTCATTTATTTCATATTCATCAATTTTCTTACTGAAGTTCACGTAACACACGGTCAAAGTGTTTCACGTAACTCGTGAATTGTAAATTGTTGCTCTTTTGTTTATTTATTTTTATTATTATTATTAGCGTACCAACGCATATATGAAAAGAGTTACGTGAAATACTTTTTGCGTTGCTGTGCTTTGAATTTCTTTATCATCATTACCTTTTAGCAAAATAAAATATATATATATATATATATATATATATATTGAAGTCTTATTGTTCTGTATCTGGCCTATAATTAAAGGAACGTTTTTTTGTAACTGTAACTCATGCTAAGAATCAATATATCTTCCCTACTTCATAGTTGAAATTTGAAAATTGAAATTACTTTGTTATGAACACTGATGTTACAGTTCGTATGATCGTTCAAAAACACAAGTTTGCAGTGGATTTTATTTCTCGGTAAAATACTATTTCATACCACGCCTAGCCCAAGAACATGAGACTCTCATTAAAAAAAAATACGTTGTCACTATAAAGTTTGCCAGACCAGAACGGAGCACAGCAAGATTCCTATCAGATTCTGAAGGTACATTAACTTATTTGTACTTGGTACTATATCCTATCAGCAGCCCGCGTCAACCTGCAACACATCATAAAATCTGCTGATCTGCACTGCCAGTCTGGGAGCTAAAAGAAATAATATTATTTTACTATTATTTTACCGCTTCCTTGCGGTATGCTCGACTATATTGTAAGTCGTTTAAATACGCCGCGGCAGCGGCTCTTCGTTCTCCACGCAGCTCAGCACCACAGATAATATTTATATAACTGAAAAATGTCTCAACAGGATGGGATAATAGGCAAGCAAGCTTTAACAATTAATAATACAAGTTTTCATTTAAACAACTCTATTAAAACATTTAAATATCTCAGTGATTACAGACCTTTGTGAATTCACACGTAATGGCGTACATTGCTTAGTCTCGACAAAAGAATGCCACATTAGCGTTCTCTACGACAACACAGGAGATCTTACTCGCACAACTTCCAAATTAAGAAGACAAAGACATTCATATTCATCACGTATTATATACTAGTTCCTTTTTTAATCTCTGTTTAACATTTATCTTCTGTGTCGGTTTTATTACTCGCCGACGCAGACGTTCTCAAAAATAAATAATAAAAAAAAAATACATAATTTTATACAATGACACAATATGATACACCTAATTTTCCAATTACTACATAATATG